>NC_056726.1:331709174-331859174 GCF_019279795.1 Protopterus annectens
TTTATCACACTTTTCACACTTTGCTGCTTAAGGGAGTAGTTGCTTGTGTTGCCTTGTTCATTCCATATATGTGCTGTTGCTCAAACTGCATTCTACCTCAATCGTACTAGGGAATCTAGAGGAGGGTCTCCCCTTTGCAGGGGGTGTGACTAATGGATAACCTCTTTTTCCTGGGCAGACAGTAGGGCTGAGAGGTGCAGGTAGATCATCATCTATGTCTGACTGCAATTGCTTTTCATATAGTCTGACTCCCTCCCTTCCTCTGTTTGAGGGCAATGATGGAGCAGTGCCTTCTACATTGTCTCAGTGCAGGAGCATGTTTCTACTCACCCTGCATTTGAAGCCATACCTGTTACATTGTCTCAGTGCAGGTACATGTTTCTCCTCACCTGCAGTTGGAGCAGTGTCTCCTACACTGTCACAATGCAGGTGCATGTTTCTACTCACCCTTCATTTGGAGCCATACCGGTTACATTGTCTCAGTGCAGGTACATGTTTCTCCTCACCTGCAGTTGGAGCAGTGCCTTCTACATTGTCTCAGTGCAGGAGCATGTTTCTACTCACCCTGCATTTGAAGCCATACCTGTTACATTGTCTCAGTGCAGGAGCATGTTTCTACTCACCCTGCATTTGAAGCCATACCTGTTACATTGTGTCAATGCAGGTGCATGTTTCTACTCACCTGGAGTTGGAGCAGTGCCTCCTACACTGTCACAGTGCAAGTGCATGTTTCTACTCACCCTTCAGTTGGAGCCATACCGGTTACATTGTCTCAGTGCAGGTACATGTTTCTCCTCACCTGCAGTTGGAGCAGTGCCTCCTACACTGTCACAGTGCAGGTGCATGTTTCTACTCACCCTTCAGTTGGAGCCATACCTGTTACATTGTCTCAGTGCAGGTACATGTTTCTCCTCACCTGCAGTTGGAGCAGTGCCTGCTGCACTGTCTCCGTGCAGGTGCATGTTTCTACTCACCTGCAGATGGAGCAGTGCCTCCTACACTGTCACAGTGCAGGTGCATGTTTCTACTTACCCTTCAGTTGGAGCCATACCTGTTACATTGTCTCAGTGCAGGTACATGTTTCTCCTCACCTGCAGTTGGAGCAGTGCCTGCTGCACTGTCTCCGTGCAGGTGCATGTTTCTACTGACCTGCAGTTGGAGCAGTGCCTACCACACTGTCTCAGTGTAGGTGCATGTTTCTACTCACCCTGCAGTTGGAGCCGTACCTGTTACATTGTCTCAGTGCAGATGCATGTTTCTACTCACCTACAGTTGGAGAAGTGCCTGCTACACTATCTCAGTGCAGGTGCATATTTCTACTCATTCTGCAGTTGGAGCAGTACCTGTTACATTGCCTCAGTGCAGGTGCATGTTTCTACTCACCCTGCAGTTGGGGCCGTACCTGTTACATTGTCTCAGTGCAGGTGCATGTTTCTACTCACCTACAGTTGGAGAAGTGTCTGCTACACTATCTCAGTGCAGGTGCATGTTTCTACTCACTTGCAGTTGGAACAGTGCCTGCCACACTGTCTCAGTGCAGGTGCATGTTTCTATTCACCTGCAGTTGGAGCAGTACCTGTTACAGTGTCTCAGTGCAGGTATATGTTTCTACTCATCTGCAGTATTTGTTTGGAGTACAGGTACTCTTAGCTGGGCACTCCTTAGTGCTGTGTTTGCTACAGGACTACAGTTCCAAGCCTCCCCACTGATAATGCTCAAGCAGCAGAATTCATAGCATCTTTCTGTCACAAGAATGTGCAGTTAATAATAACTGCTTTCTCCAGCCTTCATTAGGTAGCTCTTACAGCACCCAGGTCACAGACTGAACATGCATGTCCAAGGTTGTTCTCAGGGCTGTTACTGTCTGTGCCACGGGGCAGACTCCTAGGTAACAGTCTGTTATACTTCCCTAGGTTTTCACTGTGTGCAGCATCTATACTCTTTTTATTGTTATTGCAGAGATTCGACTGCTTAATATAAACTTCTGCTTTTGTCTTTGTGATTAAACCGTCCATTATTTTTTGAAAATCAGTACTGTGATTTACACACTTGCATTTGAAGTTTGCGACTTGGGTTATTAGCATCCAATGTCTCTGCCCAGTAAATCCTAATGATTTGGTAAGAGCTCCTGTATGATATTATTGTTTGATTGTGGGTGATGTTTTCACCTTTCTAAGAACATTTTTTTTGCCCTCTGCCCGTTAGAGCCTTCAGCATCCTCTATCAACTCTTCTGAGCTATGTTTATTTTCTGCTTCTTGGTAACCACCACCTTCAACTGTCATTTTTCTCATGACTTCTGTCATGTTGCTGTAGCTGTCACGAATTTTAAGGTACTTCAGCATTCTGTAGGCCACCAAAGAACCACTGTCAAGCAGTTTTGCGCCTTCTCTTGATATATCATTCTTGCAGATTTACAGAGGAGAGACTCCTCTAGCTGACTTGTCTGTTTTTTATACCAATTCCAGTGATGTTGGAGAGATATAACCATGATTCATTCATTCTCTGCACAAATGATTGTAATATCACTTTTCCATGCTTGATGTTTCTGAAACAATGTTCCAAAACATCTTATTTGATTACGTTATGGTGTTTAATTTTAGAAACATCAAGCATGGAAAAGTGATGTTACAGTCATGTGTACATTTCTGAACGTATTTTCTTGTCAGAATTTCCATCGATATGTATCTCACAGGTTTAGATATTCGCTATTGATTCCATACTTGGATCCATTCTCTTTTCTCTCTTCCAGAAAGATTCTTCACTCTTATTACCCTAAGCTGAATATTATCCTATATACAGATGGTCTAGTGCTGTTAAAGTCTAGTCCTAATACACCTACCATTCAAAATACTTCGGAAAAAGAAAACCTCTCTGTATTATTAGGTGACCTGCGACAAACTTTCCATTAATGAAATTGACCTCAGTATTTTATGACATTTCCCTGGTAGCTTATCAGTGCTGGATCTATCCTGACACAAGACCTCTTCAAAGACCTTGTCCTTCAGGTGTCATACCCAAACTACCATGGTGCAAGTTACACCTTTGTGTCACTTTTTAACCACCATGCAGAAAAAACAACTTCCAAGAGTCCTTAAACATCTTAAACAACTTATTCCATAGACCAGCAAAGCTGTAGATTACAACCTGCTAATCCCTAGATTTGGGTATACTGTTCTGGTATTGTCCGTTCTCTCCTCATGCAACACTAAGCTCTTCCAACCCCCCCCCCCCCACACACACAAAATATGTTGTTTTTTCCTTTTAAATGATTTTAGGGTGCACTATTATGTTATTGATAGTAGAATCAACTGAGCACCTATCAGTTGTGCAACCATCTTTCAACTTACCTTGCTGACTTATAAATCGTTCAACTGTGAGTTCTGTTCTTTCTCTACTGAATAAAGTCAAATCCCAAAATCTTACCTACATCCTCAGATTACAAGCCCAAGGTAGATGCAACCTACAGTGGCCATTTTCCGTCACAGTGGAGGAAAAGGCTTTTCAAAATATTCCCAGTCTGCTGGAATCAACTTTCTCACCTAAATTTGTCCTCAGCAAACCTTCTCTGACTTTCATATCAAACTCAGAGAACATCTGAATTTTCTTTTTGAGTCAACATGCTTCAGACACAAAGATTAGTTCGTTTCTTGGATTTCATATGCTCAGTTGTAATTCTTGCTCATTTCGTCTTAAAATATCTAGAATGGTTTCAAGCAGTGATCTTATTAGTTTGACCATGCTATGATAGTATCCATTCCCAAATGCCTGTCTCCCAAAGAAGCTGAAAAGTGTAGACCGATCTTCATGATCTGTCCTATTACCAAAGTATTTATAAATCCTGTGTGAAGACTAATTGATTAAATGAACAGATGGGAATGCTCGCTGATGGCCAGCCTGGGATAAGGACAGGCCATTATACTCTTGCCCCCATTTATGCTATTACAGCTAGAATGTAATCTGCAGTGGAAATAACAAATGAAGCAGCTGCTGTTACCAGTGAACTTGAGAGAATCTTTGAACATTTAAGTTATTCTCTCCTACTCCACAAACTGCAGACTCTTTATTTTGCCCTCCCCTCCCATGCTATAATGACTTTCTAGCTACCGTTTTCAAAGAGCATTTTGTATCTTTCCTTGGCTGTCTTTAACTCTTGATAATAATGATGCACATACTTTTAGGTTTAAAGTGTTAGAAATAATACAGAAGACTGTCAGAGGAGGGGACATGATAAATAAGCTGGACGTGGCAGAATATAAATGGATTACTATGTTGGAAGCTGATAAGTATCCAGGGCTGAATAACATGAATACAATAAAACCTATTTTGGTTAATAAACAGAAGCAGTATAAATAAATGTTTGATATGAATATTTTTATAAAGTGTGTTCACAAAAATAAGGATGTCTTTAAAGAAATTTGCATAATTCATTAATTTTAAGAATGTATTTGTTGGCTGTGTCATGTGTTACTTGTATTAAGGTATATATACCACGTGGTTTTAAATGTCAGTCAAACACTGATGAAGGGATTTTTTCCTGAAAGCTTTGTTGGATTTAAATAAATCAAGTGTGTCTATTAATTTGTGTATGTTTTTTGGAGTGAGCTGTCTTTAACTCTTCTCAGGAAGCACTTATGACACAATGCAGGAGTCAGAGCTTGACGTGGCAGAGTTGAAGATGTTAAGATTTGCACTGGGTGTGACGAGGATGGATAGGATTAGGAATAAGTATATTAGAGGGTCAGCCCAGGTTGAAAGATTTGGAGACAAAGCCAGAGAGGCAGGATTACGTTGGTTTGGACGTGCTGAGGAGGGATGCAGAGTATATTGGGGAAAAAGATGCTAAGGATGAAGCTGCCAGGTAACAGGAAAAGAGGAAGGGCTAAGATAAAGTTTATGGATGTGGTGAGAGAGGACATGCAGGTGGTTGGTGTGACAGAGCAAGATGCAGAGGACAGGAAGAAATGGAAACAGTTGATCTGCTGTGGCGACCCCTAACGGGAGCAGCCGAAAGAAGAAGAAGAAGCTGTCTGCAGACTATTTCAGGTGGCTTGTGGGGGAGAACATTACTGTCTCATTTAGAGTAAGGTACAGCGACATTCTGTAACTGTTTGTATGATTCTTCTGTCCTCCATGTCCTTTAAAATAAACTATCACTGACTTATACTGTCCTACATTACACATAAAAGTAACCAAGCTGCTACCATCTTCAGACAGAATGTAATGTTCTCAGGCTCTCCAGAAAAGAATCCCATTCATAAAAGCAGTAGTTGAAGAAAGTTTTTCTAAAATTTCTCTCTCTCCAGCCAGATAAGGACACACAAGAAAAAATGATACAGCATCTTAAGAAATGCTGTTCTAGCAGTCATTTAGAGAAAGTAGATAATTCTAGTTAAAAGTCTAAATCTTGCAATTTACCTTGACTTACTTGGCTGTTAATTCTGTGTAAGGTAACAGATACATTTATAAATATGTGTAGAGTTATCGTGTATCAATAACTCAATCAGAGATAATAAAGTGCAAATTGTAACTGTCTTATTCACTGGTATGCATTGGTACACAAGTTAATAATTCTTTATTGTAGGTTTCATTACCCCAGACCAAACTTTTGATATTAAATGATTTAAAAAATATTTTTTTATTTAACCACATTTCTAATGTTTTTAGCTTAATCATATAAGATGTAATTCTAAACATTGCTATTTTGTTTTATAATTAGACTTTTAAAAAGAAGAAAAAGGCAATGTGATCAGATAAAGGGCATGAAATTATTTTAAAAGAATGAATCTTAGAGCATAACTGATTGGAAACAAAAATGTTATTAGTTTGTGTATGTGTCACAAAAATATAAGAATAATGCTTCCAAATAAAGCATTGGGATCTGCTCAGTAGCACATAACTCTTAAATTAATCAGATACTCTCAGGTTTGTTTTGATGCTTTTGCCAAAACTGATATTTTGGGTTCTTCAGTTGCAGTTGTATCCATATCCATTTTGTCCAATGTACTGTTATACTCTCTAAATTATTCTGGCTTTAAGTAACTGTGAATAATGCAAGCTGTGATTATGAATCTGTTCTAACCGTACTAACAGTCCATTTGCTCTGAGTAACTGAAAACTTACCCCTTCTGCAGGTTGTATTCCCTGAAATCAGATATTACCAACTATGTGTTTATAAAAATGTTCTTTGTGTAAGCTGTGCATGTTAATCATCTACTGTAAATGGAAGTAATAGAGGTACTAAATGTTATCTGCTTTAATGAGTAGCTTTTTAAGTTTTTCAGTTTACTTTTTCTTAGTGTAAAAAATTCTTACCATTTGATCTGTTGCAGTAACACCGTATCAGTGCCCAGGTTGTGGTCAAAAATGTGTCCTTGGTCCAGCTACCTAACCAGTTTTCAAATCAATAAATATAAAGGGGCAGCTGCCCTAGGCCCAAAGTGTTATGGGGTGCATTTGTCAGCTACTGATCGTTCTTCAGTGCAGTACCAGCATTCAGAGTTGAAGTGCTTCTTTAGCACTCTGTGTGTGGCATAAACTTGTTATAGCTTAAAAGAAAGAAGAGGGTTTCCTTTGCTTTGCTTTCAAGGGGTTTTTTTTGCCTCTTAGAGGTGGAGGGGTGCGAGATTGGGGGATGGCAAGGGGTGTCTGAATAGAATCAGCCTCTTGCAATTCCATATTACATGGAATGACAGATTATTATGAAGCTGTTTAGAAAACTGACATTTCCTAGCAGTTACATAACAAATATTAATTACTGATTATCTGTCAGAGTACCATTAACATTCCATTAAATTTCTAGGCAGTTACATAACTATTGTTACACATTGACTATCTAACAAATTAATATCAATGACTATAATAACAAAATCTCGTAAGTTAAAAAAAGAATAGGAAACCATTTGCTGAAGTAGTGAAACAGGTTCTTAGGTGCATAGGTATATACAAGGCAGTCAGTCTGCAGACCATCACCAAACACCCCTCTTCCAAAGTTCTCTCCTGCCTCAGGATGAGCAACACAAGATAGACCAGCAGAGAATTTCATGCTGCCCATCCAATTGGCCAGGGTGCTACTCTGCTTGACATGGAGTGGAAGTTTATTCTAAAGGTGAGGGGTATTTTGGGATATGATTCTGTCACACCAGTGTGTCCTATTTATTTGCTGATTGAGGTTTGGTTCCTTTAACAGGGTATTTGAAGTACCATTTGTTCTGTGAAGGGATATGAGGTCAAAGAGGATTGGGAAAAGCGAGATACAGATCCTTAGGGAGGAGTATATAAGAGAATGAGCACAAAGAGAGGTTTATCAGCCTGTCCTGATAACAAAGATTTTTGAGGCCATATTCATCCTTTTAGTTATAAATTTATGAGTTCTGTCAAGCTGAGTGAAAAAAACATGCAAATAGGTGCATTGTATTCATTAATGGGTCAGATAAGATATGAGTAAAAGGGAATTAGGACTTCTTTGGACCCAGTCAAGACACCTTCAGAAATTAGATGAGCTAGATAGAAAGCTTTTTGAAAACTACTGTGGAAATACTATGGTCAAATGGTATGGCATTATCAACAAAAGTGCCTATACCCATTGTGGCAGTGTCTGATTGGAGGAGTGTGTCATCTATATGGCATGTGAAAATGCTTTACGTACCAAAATGAACTGGGCTATATTTTTTCACATTTAATTTGAGACTACTGTCCTTAAACAATTTGTTAACATAGTGTAACTCATGTTGGAGCAATTGTAAGACAATGGAAGATCGAGTAGCAAAACCCAGTTTATAGTTGTTTTCAAACTTAGATGTCTGTAGGTCAGAAGTATCGGCCTGAAAGTCTGAAAAATAGATGCCAAATTGAAGAGGGCCCATTAGTGATCCCTGTGGTACACCATTCATAACTTTCTGCTTTCAGAAGTAGCACCTGCAACTCTAAATACATGGGTTTTGTCAGATAACCACGTAGCTATCTAATACAACATAAGGATTTATATTTAGATGTACAAGTCTGTTAGTAATGCCTGTATAAAGAATAATGAAAAAGGCCATAGCTGGGTTCAGGTATGCTGTCTGTAGTGCATAACTGCTATCCACTGCTTTGGTTACTTTTGCAAATAAATTAATAAGGTTAAAGAGGGAGGGCCTTCCATCGCCAAAGCTAGATTGATGAGGTTTCAGGATTAGGAAATTATCTACTTCCAGGTTAATGAGGTTTGTATTTATACTCCATAGCTTTACATATAAGGCTAGTGTGAAACTAACAGGTCTGTAGTGTAGTTGGCCCACCCCTGTGTAATGCCACAATTGTTACTGTTTTCTATACATCAGGAATGTAAACAGTGGAGGACCTTAAAGAAGTTATGCAGGGGTTCATGAAGCCATATTTGGCACCAATTGTCAGGCAACCTGGCATGTTGTTATCAGGGCCCATGGATAAGTTGTTAGCTTTTGAGTGGGCTGAGAAAGTTTGTTCCATAGTAACAAAAACACTTCTGGCCTATGACTAGTATATACACTGTTTATACTCAGAATGTTTTAGTATGTAGTGCAAAGTATTGTTTTCATGTTAATGTTACTTGTGTACTGCATTGTTTTTGTTAATGTTCCATTTGCAAGTTCTTACTCTGCTTGCTTTGTATGCTTGTGACACAAGTCATGACTGAAAAGAATGTAACTGATTTGTTATACGTATGTATTTATTATACACATACATTTTGAGAAACCACTTTTAAATAAATTAGTAAACCCTGCAGAATAATTGCATTATTTTCATTAATTGAGAACTGGTGTCCAGTGAATTGAGCATGTTATGTATATTTTTTCTACCAAATAATAAAGCATACAGTGTATTTGTTCATAAAGTGCAAATATTGCACATGATTTTCTGCATGTGTACTATTTAAAAATCTAAATGTTTGTATGTGTGTATGTGTGTGTAATCAGGAAAACTCTGAAAACTGTTCTGGCCATTGGAAAACACTAAGGCAGAGAACACACCTTAAATTAAATAACAAACATTTAATATATGTTAAGCACTTTCGTTTCAACAAAGATTTCTTCAGAATAGTATAACAGACAGTTTCAAACTACTTTATATCCTGAGTTCAAAGTTCATTGGTAGGTAACGTTTCCTTTTTGACAACATTTCCTTCAATGTGTATTTGCCTAACACAATTAATTCAAAAACCCACAAACTGTGAAAAACACCTTACCAAATATGTATAATGTGTAGTCACTTGTTAAAAAACAATTAGACCATGCTGAAAATATTCACGCTAAATCTTTGACTAACTAAACTTTAATAATTCTTTTGTATATAAAAATAAAAATGAGTAAAAAATTAAATAAAAACTTGAATTGACAGGGGACCAAAATAATGCACTAAACTTTGTATCAAAATTTTGCTGATCGTAATATTAACACCAGGACAATGGAAACATGATCATTCAATCCCGGAGAGTTACTGGTGTTTAATTTTAGCTGCCATAAATGTTCACTGTATTCAATTAACATTTCCCATTGCCCACCTTTCGGATCACAGAGTAACTGTTCTAATATAAAAAAACAAGTAAATATACTACCCTTACAATTTAAGGAATGTCTATAAGAAAAATGTGACCTATTTAAACTCAGGATATAAATGAGTTTGAAAGTGTTTGTTGTGCTATTCTGAAGAAGTCTTTATTGAAATGAAAGCACTTAACTTATATTAAATGCTATCTGTTATTTAATTTAAGGTGTGCTCTCTGCCTTAGGGTTTTCCAACGACAGTTTTTGGAGATTTTTTGATTACTGGTTTTATTATTTCTGAAAGACCTCTGTACTGTTTGTTGTGTGTGTGTGTGTGTGTGTGTGTGTGTGTGTGTGTGTGTGTGTGTGTGTGTGTGTGTGTGTGTGTGTGTGAGTGTGTGTGTGTGTGCGTGTCTGTCTTTATGCATGTATATCTGTATATATGCATTTATGCACAAATGTTGGCAAAAATATTAATCCAAACAAGAACCAAAAATCATGGTGGAAGCAAGTAAACCTTTATAGTTCAAAGCACATTCTAAGAGACTTCTTTCAGACTACGTTAAGTTCACTGAAGAGATTAGAGGTTTTTTATGCATTTGTAATGCTAAGATGTCGTGATCAAGATAGCAAGGAGATGGGTTTGTACTGAAGCAATTAAATCTGAACTAAAAGGAATATGTGCTGCTGTCTGTGTACAGGAGGA
Organism: Protopterus annectens; assembly: GCF_019279795.1. Taxonomy (NCBI): domain Eukaryota; kingdom Metazoa; phylum Chordata; order Ceratodontiformes; family Protopteridae; genus Protopterus; species Protopterus annectens. The sequence continues at coordinate 331,719,383 of NC_056726.1, forward strand.
AGAAAGTTTTCATACTGGAAAAATGTGCCATAAATAAACAAGTACCAGCTTGGATCTATTGGAATGCATAGTTGTACAGGTTCAAATCCTGTACATTATAAATACATATTTCAACACTGAATACAAAACATTCTGGTGCCAAAAGATATTTATTGGCTTCCACCATGTTTTTTGTTTCACATTTTGATTTTTGCTTCTAATTGGAAGAACAACTAGGGGGTATTATTTTAGGATGTATGAGCACTTGAGGGCAGTTGATAAAAAAGAAGTAACTAATGCACTGGCTAAGCATGCAGTTTTAAACAATTCAGATAAATTAATTATTTATAAGTTTTCTGTAATTGATCAAGTTTATAATTATGATACAAGGTGGAATGCGGACAATGAATTAGACCAGAAGGAATATTGTTGGCAGGTAAAGTTAAGCTTAATGCCTGTGCCTATCAAGGGATAAATGATAGGGAGAATTTTTAAATTGTTTTGAAAAGGAAAAGGTTAAAGCATTGTAATTAATTTGTCATGTGATTCATTATCTTTTTATGTATAGAGTGTGTTTGTTTGCTTGTGCAACTAGGTCTGAAGACGCTCTTATTTAGAACGAAAGTGCTTACCAGTTCCATTTTTGCTTATATTGTTTTTGTTTGTTCATTTTCTATTAAACATATATTATTTTGTTTTTTAAGCCGGTTTTATTTTATTACATCTTTCTTTATATCAGATTTTTTGAGACATTTGTGTGTTTTTTGTTGAGTATGTAAATTTGTCAGACAACTGCCTTTAAACCCCTGACTGATCCAATTGCTTTGCTTTGCTATGAAAGGGGAGTGTTAAGTTCTCTTCCTCTCTGCAGTAAAAACAGTAGAAAAAAGTTCCACAGCTTTCTGTCTTTTTTTTTTTATATCAGCTGCTCTGTTCCTGACATTAGCAGAATTAATTGCTCATCTAAGACTGACAGCAGTACCTAAGAGGGTAAACTACAGATTTAGCTGTGTCTATGATATGTCATGCAGGCAGAGACGAATGTCTTTGCAAAGTATGTGACAAGTTGAGCTTAAAAAAAAGAGGGTGGGCTTTCCCTTCCCTTGAATTCAATACAAGGGAAATAAAAGTTTTAAAAAGTACAAGCAGGTTTCTGATACCTACACAATACTGGAACCATATTGTAAGGAGTAAAAGAAACCTAAGGACTAAGTTAAACTAAGGAGAGGGCGGAGTTTTCCTTTACAAGCAGTGAGCGTAGAGATAAAGGATATTTAATGCAGGGTTTCAAATCCACTTAAATGGCAATTTACATTTGCCTTTGGTGCAGAAGGTTGTGGGTTATATTCCCACTCCAGGTATATCGATTACTGGTGTTGCAGTGGAGCATAATGTGGGGAGGAGCTGCACTTTTGAGTGTGCCATCCTTTGGGTCTCTTATCTAAGTCTTGGAGAAGGTGTGGATGTATGAGTAGCTAGGTTTTCAAAAAATGGAAAGAGAATTAAATTGTTTTAATTATTTCAATTCTGCTTATATATTTCAGTTGCACTTCATGACCTGTGTGGTAATAGTACTTTTTGCTTTTTTGCTCTGTTCTGTCTGTTTACATTTTTAAGTTTGTTCATGAGGCTTAGTTTTGTATTTTAGTTAGCAATTGTGGGGAGACTGTGTTTCTGCATTATTTTGCACTTCTGTTTCCACAAGTAGAATTACTTGTAAAAGCTATCAGTTTGTATTTTCAACCCTGTTGGCCCATAGTCTTGTAGTTTAATTCACAGTTGTGGCAGAACTGTATACTCCTGAGAAATTCTGAGCCTTAGTAATTTATTATTGCTTTTTTTTCCATAAACAGTGTTCCTGGTAAATTTCTGCATAGTCTCTGCTCCAGTTCATGCTTCACTGCTTTTATATTCTGCTTATCTTTTATCTGCTTAAGTTTGCATTTTTTCTGTGCACCATCCCCCACTAGCACATTGCGCTAAAGTTTCTGAAAGAGCTCCAGTATTGCCTTCTATATTTTGTGCTTACCTGATTGGTCTGTGGGCCTACCTAGTTTGAAATTTGTTTTTTTTTCTGCTTGTTTATAAGCCTTGTGTTTACGTGAGTCTTGGCTCTGTTATCTAGAGCTACTCATCTTTTGGTGACAACGCCAGAGAGTTTGAGAAATTTTGCTTCATTGGATGCCATTCTTGTCAAGAAAAACAAAAGTAAGTATTATTTTGCCCTTGTATTGCTGGGCGGCCATGGTGGTGCAGCGGTTAGCATTGTCGCCTCACAGCAAGTGGTTCTCCGGTTCGATTCTCAGCTGGGGTGCCTTCTGTGCACCGTCTGCCTGTCCTCCCTATGGTCTCATGGATTTCCTCCTGGTGCTCCGGTTTCCTCCCACATCCCAAAGACATGCAGTAGGTGGATTGGACACTCTAAATTGGCCCTAGGTGTGAGTGTGTGTGCCTTCTGTGGAAGGTTGGGTGCCAGGCTGGCAACTCGACACCGTAAAACTCCACTGCCAATCATGAGGGGACAGATGATCCGCTGTGGCGACCCCTAACCAGGAAAAGCCGAAAGAAGAAGAAGATTGCTTGCTGTCATTACATTCTCAAACATTTCTGTACTATTTATTGTTTTTCCAGCACTTGCTTAGAGTTTTAAGCTGCAATTTCCCTCTGCTGTAAGGGCTGCTGTTCTGCATTTTTAGTGCTCTAAATACACCGTATCTACCATTTTCAGTACTTTTAGGCTTCTGTTTTTGTGGTTTCCTAATACTTGGGCTCCAAACCAGTCATTTTACATCAAGACAATCAACGTCTGCACTGTTGTGTCAGAAGGTAGCTGATTTTACCTATGTGAGCTGGGAATTGCTGGCAGGAAGGTTACTGTGTGCTTACCAGATTGGCCTGTGGGCATACCTAGTTAAAAATTTGTTTTTTTTCTACTTCTTTATAAACCTCGCATTTGTGCGAGTCTTGGCTCAGTTATTCAGAGCTGTTCATTGCTTGACAACAATGCCAGAGAGTTTGAAATATTTTGTTTGCTTCTGAAGCCATCCTTAGCAAGGAAAATAAAATTAAGAATTATTTTGCATTGTATTGCTTGTCTCCATTGCATTCTCATAGATTTTTGTGGTAGTCATTGTTTTTCCTGTACTTGCTTAGAGTTTTAAGTTGCAATGTTTCACTGCTTTAAGGGCTGCTGTTCTGCAAATGTAGTACTCTAAGTATATTGTATCTGCTGTTTCAGGTCTTTTAGGCATCTGTTTTTGTGGTTCCCTAACATTTTGGCTACAAACAGCCATTTTACATTAAAAGGGTCAAAGTCTGCACTTTTGTGGCAGGAAAGGGATGATTTCATGTCTATAACTTGGTAATTGCTGGTGGAAGGCTTATTGTGTGCTTACTTGACTGGTCTGCGGGCATACTTAAAACTTGTTTTTTTTTTCCTGCTTCTATATAAGGCTTACATTTGCTTTGTGAAGAGGAGGTTAGATCCCTGTATAAATGCAATCACTAGAAGTTGTACTTTCTCTACAAAAACTACCTCTGAAATTTTCCACATCCCCACACTACACAAGGAGCAACTAGTTTGTGCACTGAGCAGCATTGCTGCATTTAGTTAGCTGTATATTACACCATTACAGTACTCATAACTGTTGTTGCTCAAAGAGCTATGGGTTTGCATGCTGGACATCATTGCCAGATTGGTTAGCTGTAGATTACACTAGGTAAACACCCATTCCCAACCATGGATAGGCACTTTCTTGCTATCTTTGCATCTAGCGTGATGGACACGGGCATCCTGATGCAGTGTAGCAATTGCTGAAGCAGATGAATACAGTATGTGAGAGATGTAGTTAGACATTTTCACTGGAGGCAAGACCCTCACATACAGACATAAAAAATGCCCAACAGGTTATGAGTAGCACGTATACTACACTCCCCACACTTACAAAAAATCAGATGTATAGACCTACATATGTGGAGGTGCTCCCATGTAACTTACCCAAACCTCATAGGCCTCTCAGATGCAGTCCTCAGAAACTTTGCATGCACACAAACAAGACAACTCCCACCACAACACATAAACTACATCTCATTATGTCTCATCTACCACGCCCATAAGGAGTAACACCACACAACCCAGTATTGTGGTCATAGGAGACACCATTGTGAGACCCACTGATGTCCCTCTCACTAGGCTGGATAAGGAGAAGGTTACATTTAGTTACCTGTCATGGGCCAGGATTCTGTAGATCATGCAAGCATTCAGGTCACTATACCCCCAAGTACCTGTATGACTCAGTCATAGTCCATGTGGGCATGAATGACCTGAGATGTACCTCCTTGGACTATATGAAGAAAGAAATGATTGAGCTCTCAGAATGTGTGTCACAGGCAGGTATGAGCATAGCATAGAGCAGCTTTCTACCATCCCAAGGATGATGCCACAATACCAACAGAAAGTGATTGACTTTATTAACTGGCTTTGCTACTGGTGTCATGCCAAAGGGGCTGAATATTGGTAAGCCTGGGAGAAAATGACTGACAGGCCATGCTGCTTTGCCAGGGATGGCCTTTACCTGTCACCACTAGGCTTTTGGATATAGGCCAAAACATTATGCACCCCTAGAGTGCTTTTTCAGTCATTGCCAAGCAGACAAACCTTCCAGCATACCAAATCTATTCAGGATAAGATAAAGGTATTACTGCTCAATGATACAAGTCTCAACAGGAAACCATACTCCCTGGAAGAACATCTCACTGTGGAGAATGCTGGAATCTGTGCAGTTATTGAAACATGGTTGAAAGCCATGGAAAGCAGCCCAGCAGTATGTGACTATAATGTCTTTCTCATATTCTCATCACCCACTGTACATGAAAGGGCAAATGGCAGACGTGTATCCATCTACATAAAGGACAAGCAAATCTCAAGACTGCTCACACAGTATGACATGCTTGAGCTACTCCATGTCCAACTAACCATGGGAAAAATCCATTACCATATCCTTGCTATCTACAGATCCCCCACCGTGAACCAGGAAACTCATACATCATACCTGAATTTACTAGAATTGCTTACCATTCAGCCCAATGCCATACTCATGGGTGATTTCAACTACCCCTCCATTAAATAGGAAGCATACATGACCACCAACATACAGGCTGTAAGATTTCTAGACTTTGTTAATGCAAATGCCCTGAAGCAGCTAGTCTGCACTCCCACTAGAGGATCAAGTATCCTAGACTCGTTACTCACAAATATGAGAGAGCATTGCACCCCCCCATGAGTGTGATCTCCTCAATAGTTAGATCAGATCACAAAGTGGCCTCCTTAAAAGTAAATAGAAAACTAGAACCCCTACCTAACCCCAAAACCTTTAAGAACATTTCAGAAGGCAAATTGCCTCCTATTAACTGACAGCATAACTAGTTTTCAAGCTCCCCAAACCCAGAAAACACAGGAGGCAGAGGTGTACACAAAACCCCTGTATGACCATTTAAATGACTGCATGGAAATGGCAGTAGTAGACCGAAATAAGCCTAGGACAAACCACAAAAACAAGCTGCCCTGGTGGATCCCTGGTATAAATAAGGTGTACAACAAAGAAAGAAAATCCTTTCTAGAAGTAAGGGAAAATGTGCACAACAGAGGAAAAACTCCCTTATTAATCTAAACAAGCAAATCAAATTTATTAAAGGGTGAGTCAAGTCTTCAGAAGCAAATTTTGTGGCAAAAATAGCCTCCCCAGCTAAGGTTAACCATAAGACATTTTTCAGTTATGTCTACAGTCTCAAGGGCAACACCAAACAAGGTGTGGAATTAGTTGTAGACAGCATCACCTTACTCAGCCAGAAGATGTAACAGATCTGCTGACCGATAAATTCAGCTGAAATTTCACCTCCCTATCACCTCCAGTTACCCCCTCAAGAAATACCCTCCACTATTCCACAACTAGTTATCACCAAAGAACAGGTTGCCACTGCACTCTCTAAAGCTATAAACACATCTTCATTGGGTCCCAGCAATATTCCAGGATACCTTTTAAATAGCTTGAAGTGGGACCTATCAGGTCAGCTAGGATCTCTATTTAACCACAGCCTTTAGACTGCCTTTGTCCTGGAGAAGTGGAGGACAACAGCAGCCATCTCTCTGCATAAAGGGAGACCATCAACAGACCCAGGAAATTACAGACCCATAAGTTTGAGTAATCTTATATGCAAGGCCATGAAAAGAGTAATCATGGACTTGATAAATAACTACATAGGAAATCTTCAAACACTGAACCCAACCCAGTCTGCTTAGTAAAGGGCAGGTCATGCCTGCTCAGTCTGGAGGACTTCTTTAAGAAAGTCACTAGGAACATGGATGAGGGTAAAATAGTGCATACTCTCTACCTTTTAGATGGCTAAGACATTTGACACAATTCCACACTCTGGTTTTATAGATAAACTGAAAAAATTGGCATAAATCCCTTCTTCACCAGTTGGATGACCAGATAGCTCATTTACAGGGCACATGTTGTTAGAGTGAGTGAACCCAGATACAGCAGCAGGCCAGTTACTAGTAGTGTGCCACAGGGCTCATTGCTGGGACCTCTCATTTTCAGCTTATTCTTCTCTGAAATCAAGGCTAATGTAGAAGGGCTTTTGCTGACTAAGTTTGCTGACAACTTCAAGTTGGGGACAATCGCTACATCCCCCAGTGATGTAAACTTGGTTCTGACTCAGGCAAACTACTGGTGCCAGAGCCATGGCCTAAAACCAAATGCAAAAAACAAAATGCATTATCATACCCTTTGGGAAGTCAAATACCCCTGCAAATTACAACATTAATAGCACACTTCAAAGAAGGGACTCCAAGGTGAGAGATCTAGTTACACAGATAGATTGGACTTTGACTGCCATGTGTACACAGTGGTGAGGTAGTCCTTTTATGTGGCACAACTTGTAAGTAAAGGTATGGCATCCACATTCAAGAAAATTATAGTCACACTGTACTAGGCCCTCATCAGACCAATAATTGAGTACAATGTATCTTTTAGCATGTACTTGGCCAGGCCCTTGTAACAGCTAGATCATCCTTAGAGGTTCCTTACAAAAAAAAAAAAAAATACAGGGTGTAAACAACATGTCTTATGTAAATGGACTAAAAGCCCTATCCGTTTATTCTGTCACCTACCAACTCTTAAGGTGTTAGCTATGCCTAATGTAGAAGGCACTCAGAAATCCCACCCTGATGGGACTATTACACATTCACAAGACATACTGTATGAGGGTCATCTGATCTAGGGATCTAAACCTTGTCTGTGACATGAACAAAACATGCTGGAGAGACTGATATGTGTCTCAGAGATCAACCCTTCTATAGAACTGGCTTCCTATTCATGTAAAGCAGAGCTGTTCCTTGACCCTCTTCAAACGTAGTTTGAATCAATGGATGGGGAATTGTAAATTCACTCCTAGGGTGACACCCATGTCTCTTATAGACAGGGGCGGTCTATAAAATACTCAAAGGCATAGTCACAAACCTAAGCCATCCTCTAGCCCTTAGGGATTGAAAATTGGGTAAAATTTGGATAAAAATGACTAGTCTCGTAAGGGCCCTTAAGCTTCTACCCTAGTAATCTGCTATGAACCTATGAGCTTAGGACACCCAAATATTGTGTTTCTGTTTTGATTGTATTAACATTTCTACTGTCTTTTCTTTACTGACTTGTAATGAAGAGTAAAACCTGAAAGATAAATAGAAATGAAAATGTTCTTCTGTAGAATTTTCAGTACTGTTAAATCTTCATTGTCACAATACCTTGATATCTTCTGTCACTTTAGGTTTCTTCAGCTTCTTAAGAATGTGAAATATTTTTGTTAATCTAAAAAAAGAAAGACATTTGTAAAAAAAAAAAAAAAAAAAAAAAAAAAAACTCTCATTTCTGTAAATATTTTTATGCTGAATTAATCTGTAGTTACAATGCCGGTTTGTTTTTAGTTTTGATGTTTATTGAATATGACTATAGTTATTATTGCTTATATGAGTGAAAATTTAAAATGAGCTTCAAAAGCTGTGATGTAGTAAATATGGTAATAACATGTTGACTGCACAGTAACTGTTATGTGCATGTAGAACATAATTGCCTTCCATATTTGGAGTACTGGAATCCCATTATAGTGCAGAGCAGACATTAATTATGTAACTAATACAATTCATGTAATTTCTTGGTTAACCTGTACTGCCTACTTTGCAGAAACACTTAACATATTTTTTCTCTTACTTAGGCTGTGCTTGTTAACAAGGCTGTCATTGTATTAGTACATTGCATGAAAGTCAGACCGTAATGCACAAAAGAGTGACATTTCCTTATAGGGAGGGCAGCTTCCCTGGAACATGTAGATTATGTAGTACTGAAAGGCTGACTGTGTGGTTAACTCACTCTGACCATCCGTTCAGTATTACTTGTGTTATACTAGTTTAGTTGCATTGAAAAATTGTTAGTTTTTCCTACCCCAAATAAATGGCTTCTGAAGTGCAAAATAGTAGGTAGATTGTATTTGTTTGCTTGTTATTTATTAACTGATGTTATCTGGTCACTGAGAACAGTTTCAGCCTTTACCCATGCACAGTATATACAAATACGAATGCCTTAAACAGGCTCACAGTCACACATATGCACAAAAGTAGACCTAGTAAAACTACAGATATAATCAGTCAAACATTGTTCATTCTATGTTTGAATCACAGTAACTTTTCACAAGATGCATTTCAGACCAGAAAAGGGACATGGTGGGAAAATACTGAGACCGCCTGCAAGAAAAAAATTAGCATTATGAAGAACATTAATAGCTGACAACATACTGTAAAAAAAAACTCTGCAGTGTTAACAGGCGTGTTCTGTTGGTTTGAGATCACCCTGGTTACCCTGGTTATCATCCTTTCACATGTTGCCTTAATATGTTAAGTTTAATAGCTGGGATGGCAACAATCATAAAAACATTAAATTATATTCATTCAGATAAATTTAAATATCAACAGTTATGGTAATAATAGATGTTAACATATGTGCACTGTATTCCAACTCTTAAGCAATTAAACATAAATGAAACAAATCAGCCATTTGAATATTGGTGCTTTTTCCACTACTGTAAATTATTTCAAGATGTATTTACCTTATAGACATGATAATGATTGGCAAAATGTATAGTTTATTACCGAGTCTTTTGTTCTTATTCAAATTGTGCCAGTTTCCTCTTCATAGATAATGGGCCATATTTAAGAATTTAGAGAAAGAGGAGTAGATTTTTTTTTCATTTTACAGCAATTGGCTTTCTGGCTAGTAGACACCAAGGAGTGGTAACTGATTTTTGTTAAAACATATGAGTGTTTTAGTATTAAATCATATCATGTGTTTTGTTGATTAAATTTACCTGTCTGTATGGCCTGAACAAAATAGTGAGACTTCTTCAGAAATTCGGGTAGTATATTTTAGCAATAAAATACATGTTCACACTCTAAAAGACCTCAAGATAAGAGTCTCATTATTATCTGTAAATTTTGTATAATTAGTCTGAGTTAGACTTTTCCAGTAAGATTCTGGTAAAAGTTATTTATGAAGCAATACAACTTTATAATGCACTGACACAACAGATTTACATGGCTCTTTATGTGATAATATGAACATTAAATATTGTGCTAGGCTAGGATAACATTTCAGTTCATTCAACCTTTGTCATAATCTTCATTTTAGAAAATATATATTGTCATTCTCTAAGATCCAGTCTATATTTGTTAATTATATTATTGACTGGTAATAGAGAAGTTCCCTTTAATCAATTAAATGAAGATATAAAATCTCAACTATTGTAGTCTTCCATTCTGTCGTGAATAACACTCTCAATAAATCCTGTAGTCGAGGAAATGATTGATAGTGTGCTAGTACATTTTTTTTTATTGTAGGACTTTTGAATGTAAATTCTTAAAAACATTTTAATATTGATTATCATAGCTAGATTGTATTGGCAAAGAAATAGAATATTATAAGTGATTATTCACAACCTGTTGCATTTTATTATTAGTTGAATATAATGACTGAGTCTGAATTTTATATTTTTCAGAGTGCATATTCTCATATATCTGTATCAGTTTCCCAGAATGCAATAATCTGACCATTTAACAATGATCTTGAGAATAACTGCGGTGGTGATGCTGCGGTAGCGTTGTCGCCTCACAGTAAGACGTTGTCCTGTTCGATTCTCAGCTAGAGCTTCTTCTGTGAGGAGACGTGCATGAATGGGCGTACCTTCGTTAAAGGTTGTGTGTCAGGGCCGGCAACGCGGCACGTAAAAATCTACTGCCAATCATTAGCAGACCGGAGTTTCGCTGTGGCAACCCCTAACCAGGAAAAGCTGAAAGACACAACAACAACAATGATCTTGAGAATAAATAGTACGATATAAAATTTCATATCAGGAAATTCCGTACTACCTTTGCTCCATGTCCTGATATTGTGTTAAAATACTCTTCTAGTTCTCCCAGGAATTGAAGGAAAGGATATTTATAATTTATTCAGTTTATTGTCTTTTTTATTTGGTGTCAAAGAAATAGATCCAATTGCTTATAATACTTTAGATAACAGTAATATTTTAATTAAATGTAATGCCCATAGAAGTGAATAACATTGTATTCCATTTGGATATTATTTCCCTGAATTATTCAATAACTTTTTATAGTACTCTTAACTTTTTAGAAAAAAATATAAGTAAATGTTTTAAATTCTTTCGGCTTTGGTTATGTCGCTTCCTTAAAGGAATCTATGCTCTGACTGAATATGACAGAGTTAATTTTATTTTCATTAAATTTGAGGTTGGATATTTTTTCAGAAGAAGACTTTATTACTACTGAAGATATGAGGTAAATTAAAGTTCATAATTTATACTGTAAAACTAATAGTTTTGAAGAATGCTATTCAGTTCTCTGAAAACCTTGTACACATTTATTCTGTCATATTGCATTTGCTAAAGGTTCAGTTACTAAAGTGAGTAAAACAGGAGAAAGTGGACCCTGACCCCATAGTGCATGAGGATAAGGCGCTGACCACACCCCAGATAACATTTAATAGAACAGGTGCTTAGGGCACCATGTGGGAGAGGATTGTAGTGACAGCCTGACACCAGATTCCCCGTCCTAGTGGCGGGGGGGTAGCTTGGCTGGCTGCATTGATGACACCTGCAGTAGTGCAGATGTATTGATTGCAGCAGAGAGCTTAGTCTGCTGGTGTTCACAGTGATGAGCTGCTTAGCTGGGGGGTTGCACCTGTGCAGTAGCTTGCATTAACCTACTGAGAAGCAGCAATTGTGGAGCACAGAAGCTACTGCCAAGATGCGGAGATAAGACAGCGTACAGAATAGTGTGTGTGTGTGTGTGTGTGTGTGTGTGTGTGTGTGTGTGTGTGTGTGTGTGTATATATATATATATATATATATATATATATAGAGAGAGAGAGAGAGTGCATTTTGATATTCAGCTGTTACCATAACAAGCATTATTTCATGTAATTAAAGAAGAAAATCATTTTAGGTATAACCTAAAATCATTTCTGCATAAGAAAATGAATTATTGAACAACTATAAATAGACTGGCTTACCTTTTTAAAAATGTGCAGTGTCAAATATTTTAAATAGGCTATACTTCCATTTTGGCTTGTTGTAGTACTACTGTATATGCACGAAAGATGTTTTTTTTTTTTCAAGTCTAAACATACACTGTGCATGTGTGTGTATGTGTGCATATATGTGTCCTCAGTGTTTGGTAGTAGTTTTTGTTATGTACAGATGAAATTGTTTCCTCAAAATAAATAAATTAATTAATTAATACATTAATGTCATTGGTGGCAAACATTTTAAGTCTAGCAGGGTAAAGAACAAAGCTTCAGTGATATTTTGTTTTAATTCTTTAACTAAAGGTGATCATGATTTTCTTTGCTCCGTCGTTTTTGATACACGGTCATTGCCGAATTTTATTATAATTTTTCCAAGAATCTTTAAGAAGTAGTTGTTTACTTGCAGGGGAGTGTAGTCATTGAATGACTTACTAGGAATGTGTGTGCCCCCTCAATAGCAAACATCTCTGCTATCCAGGTTGTTAAAAATGTGCCTTTTTAATTTTAGGTATATTGTAAATTCTTCAATTTTGTTTTGATGTTTATATCCTGAATTTTAATAATTGAGTATTTATTTTGATTTATCAGGAATTCGGTTTGATTTTCTTCATTAGTAAGCTTGCAGTCAGCATCATTTCAAGAAGTTTCAGATTCTTTTATTTGATTCTCATGCTGCTGAAACATTGATTTTAACATATGTTTGTTTTTTTGCAGTTTTCCTGTGTAAATATCATTTTAGTGTGAAACTAATCAATTCTAAGAGATAGTTTCTAGATAGATTTAATGGTGCTGTTATTCTTTAGATAATCTACTTTTTAATAACATCTGTCCCAACTGAGAATCCTCAATTTTCTATAATCTTTTCAATGTTTATGTCAGGGAACATTTGCTATATACTTATACATATATATTTCAATGAATAATTAAGAACATTCCAGTGGGAAATAAAATCATAGAAAAGTATCTGACAGAAGGTGTTTCTCAACTGTCAGCTGGGATCCATTCTGCCTCTGAGGTTCTAATGCTATTATAGTTCTCTCTTCTTTCCTCATCTCAACTCAAATTTTATTTCAGTGTCTTATCACAAATTAATCTGTAAAATAACTTAAGAGATGAATTGTTTGTATCCATTTCAAGAACACAGGGCTACTGGTTATTGTTATAGACCCAGTCCTAAGTTGTTTGATATATCTGGGTGGTTTTAGCAACCTGATGCAATGTCAGTTAAAAAAAATGATGCATGCAGAGTACTTAACAGCTTTTAAAGCTCTTACATGATTAGCAATATGTTTGACTTCAAGCATTGCTGTTTGTGTAGCAGTGGAAGGTACATTACATCTTTTAATGCAATTGGTTGGTTTCCCATTCAGTTCTGGTGTGACTGCCATCTTTGTGATAGTGCATTGTTAACTTAGTGACAACAGCAAGTTTCATATGTATTCCTGTTAACAAGCCTTCATCAGGAAGTACTTTGAATATATGTGCCCTTGGAATCATAACCCCTCCCCCGCAAGAGAGAGAGAGAGAGAGACAGAGGCAAGTGAGCCAAGCCCCTTCATTAAACCCCCTCTATGCCAGCTGCAGCAGTCACCAAACCTGCTAATTGTTCACAGGTCACACTGGTCACAAAATCTGCGTAATAGTTATTAAACAGTTAAATCATTCAGGAAAATTACTGCACACATACCTCTCAAGTGTACCTCATTAGTAGAAACGTTCCTCATTTGGGGTCTTAAAAAGTTCATGTTCCTCAAAGTTCCACATTGAAAGTGTTGATCACACATTCAGTGTTTGGAAATTTTGTAACTGATATCCATGGTAGACAGAACTGAATCATACTAGTTCATTAAAATAACCTTTTTCAAGTAAAAGTAGCACATTTTAACCATCCTATAAGCTTTGTAGTTAAAAGTTGTTAGTAAGCTGTTAGCCAGTGTCTCACATTTTGCCCATTTGTTCCATGTTATGAGAGGTAGTGTTCCTCATTTTGGAGCTAGAAGGTTGAGAGCTATGATTGCACATTTATTAGTTTGTTATGTATTTTTTTATTCCCAAAATCTGAAGTTTAAGGTTAAATATTCCTTAAACTCTAACTCATGGTAAAATAAGTACATTCCAATAATTATCATTCTACTCCAAACCTTACACTTAATGTTTTGTATGGTAAGTTTTATTGCAACATTAGGATTACCTTACACTGTATTTTTACACTGCATTATTCCTTTTAAAGGAACTTGCACCTCCTTTTTAGTAGATATACCCTCTCAAAAAGCTTTTAATATTTTTACTTGAGATACATATGTCATCTCTTTGTTTTATAGATGGTACCTTAGTTAACTTGTTTTATCATTTTACTCTAAGTCTAGGCCTCCAGCAGTTATTATCAAGGTTAAAGATATTTGTGAAACATGCTTATACATGTTTTAATTTGTGTGTTAGCAATTTATAGTCTGCATGTTACACTTCATTTAATTTTACATTAGCAGGCCTATTTGTCTTACAAAATGCTTCTTTGTTGGAAAGTATATTGGAGGAAAGAAGTAAACAGAATGAGGAATAACATGAGGGGTATATAGTGTAACCTCCTGCCTGCCAACATCAGTACCTATAACAATTGTATTTTTACTTGGTACCAGGTCTCAACAACTCAAGCAGATGGGATGTTAATAATAGATTTTTTTTCTAAAATACTGCTAATCATTTATTTAATTCTTTATGCAACAGCTTCATGACCTTGACATTTTCAAGTATTGATCCTAATGTTTCACTGCATAGCTGTGTTACAGTAACTCAAGAACATTTCTTGATTTGACAATTTGTCGTAGAAATATTTTATGCATGCTGACAAGTACTTGTTTCACCAAAAATGGTAAATATTTAGAATTTAGAAGAAGATTCTTTTTAATGCTTCTCTTTACCACATGCAGCATAGTTTTGTTCACCCAAGCCAACCACAAATCGATATACCTGACAACCATGTGCAGCTGATGGAGACATTAGACAGTGAAAGAGGCTTGCTTAACTCCACAACAGTTGAAACAGGTCTTTTCATTTTTGTATGTTTAAATAGCTTAGGGTAAGCTCCTTGATGACGTAGTTTTCACAGTGAATACATTAATGGATTTTAGAACACAGAAAGTGCGAACAGTGTAATTTTTAGGCAGACAGTTTTTGCCACAACATTAGTAAACATAACACAGTCAGCAAATTAATGTTTATTTTACTGACATTATGAAACAGATCTATCCACTTCAGAGTTTCAAGTTGTAGTCACCATTCCTTCAAACTTACCTGGATTTTTTACACTAGGTTCGTGTCAGAGCTGAGAATGCCCTTCTCCCTAACAAAAACAAAATATATTGCTTTATAAAAATACCAGAGTGTGTGTGTTTGTGAGTGTGTGTGTGTGTGTGTGTGTGTGTGTGTGTGTGTGTGTGTGTGTGTGTGTGTGTGTGTGTGTGTGTGTCTGTGTGTGTATCTGTCTATCTGTAAGTATATAGAGGAAGATATGTGCTCAGGCTGTATACGCTTTATCGAAGTGTAGTAGTAGTAGTTAATTCCATTAGATGAAATGTTATCAGTTGTTGCAGTTACGTTGATGAAATGCATATTGTTACTTTACAGCAGTGTAAGAGAATAGATACAATGATTTACATTCCAGTGACTTACACAGCAAAGGGGCAGCATGTGTTGTGTTTTCCAGAGATCAGCTGACTGTCTGTTAAAGGAATTGGTTCTTTTTCCCACTGTTATGAACTTGGAGTTTATATATCTATATGTATATATATCTATCTATCTATCTATATATATATATATATATATATATATATATATATATATATATATATATGGATCTACTACTATTCACTGAAAGCACATTTGACTGAAACACATTTGACTGTGCACAATTCACTGAAAGCTCAATTCACTGAAAATACAATTCACTGAAAGTTATATATGGCCTTTTCCCCCCTGGAGTTAGTATATATAGTAAGGGAGGGTGTGGGGGGGCGTAGCCCACCACATATTTTAAGTATGTATTATCTTCAGAGAACAGTAATATATTGGAATTGCAAGTATTCATGTATATAGTTCAAAATATTTAAAATATGTGGGGGGCTATGCCCCACACCCCCCTTACTATATATACTAACTCCAGGTCACACTACAGTGGGGAAAAGGCCATTTATAACTTTCAGTGAAATGTGTTTCAGTGAATTGTGTTTTCAGTGAATTGAGCTTTCAGTGAAAAGTGCACACTAATTTGATTTTCAGTGACTTGAGCTTTCAGTGAAAAGTGCACACTAATTTGATTTTCAGTGAAATGTGCTTTCAGTGAATAGTAGTGGACCCATTTCTATATATATATATATATATATATATATATATATATATATAGATAGATAGATATAGATGTATATATATATATATATATCTATATATCTATGTGTGTGTGTTTGTGTGTATGTATGTATGTATATATATATATATATATATATATATATATATATATATATATATATTTATTTATATACACTGGGCTAGCCGTGGGTGAAATGGTGCCTGTTATTCTAAGTGTCTGTATTTTGGTTTAATCACTTGGGTTCCAAACCACTTACTTTACATTAAGAAGGTTTGTGTTCTTGGCTCTTGTGGCAGGAGAAAGTGGCCTACACCCTTCTTAGCTGGGAATTGCTGGTGAATTGCTGCTTCATTTAAATTGTTTTTTTTTTTTTTTTTTTTTTTTTTTTTTGTTGTCTCTGTGATTTTATGCACTTTAAATTTCTAGTACTTCTGCATTTTATAGTGTAGGCTAAATTCAGACTCGCTGAATCTAGACTGTTTGGTATCACTTGAGCACTATAACCATTCTACTGCCTGCTTGAATTGTCAGAACTGTTTTGTTTGCCACATTTTACTGTATACTGTACTAGTTCAGCTGCAACATAGTTCAATTCCAGGTTTGCTGTTTCTGAGTCTGTTTTGTAACTTCTGAGCATCAAATTCAAGCCATCTTTGTTGGTGAAGGCCCTTCTGCACCCTTGTGGGAGGAGAGCGCTGTCTGCAACTCATCTAATTGAGGGTGATTGAACTAGAACTCAGAGAGAGTGGCCTTATTAGCAAGTTAGAGTTAAAAAGGTTATTTCCTGTTTTATTTAAGCCCCACATTTGTGCTTGTTTGCATGTAGTGCACTGCATAGCGGTGATTACCGTTGGTGGTTCTAGATGCAAACGTTTTGCTTGTTAAATTTTCCTTTAGCACTTTGCTTGTGGTCCTCCAGAGGTTTTTTTTCGGCCCTGCTGTGCTGTCAGGTGGAACACTAAGCCTAGCCTCAGGGGTACCAACATACTTCTCACCCACTAGCCATTCCTAAGTGCATCCTCCTTTCCTGACCATATAAATTTACCTAACACTATGGATGGACAATTTCCAATAGTTTTTCCAGCCAGCTTGGTTACCATGGGCATCCTGAGGCACTGTAGCAACTGCTTCATGTTCACCCACAACCCTCTACTCCTAGTCCACACAAACTCCACATGTGAGAGATGCAACTATGTTAAGAACCTTAAATCCATGCTCTCTCACACACCACTTAGTACATGTAGGAAAAAACACAAAGCTGGACCACCACGATGAAACAATGAACTTTTAATCCAGTAAAAAGTTGATAAGCGCTTTCACGTACACACTGAGTACGCTTCTTCAGATCTCAAAAATACAATGAAAACCTCTCATCTTAAATAGTATCCACAAAATCATTCATAAACTAATTACTCAATCAATTTTTCAATTAATTAATTAAATCAATTAAATCATCAGAAGAGTAACTCACATTTCTAGCTGAGAGCATCATTTTACAAGCAGTACATACTTACTAAAACAACTTAACTAATCAATATATAGATTTAAAGAATATATAAATTTAAAAATATGTATATATATTTATAACTTAGTGCTTAACTAATCACTATAACAGTAAATTCATATAAATTAATTAATTTATAATGAATTTATCCGAAAAAATATATAAAAAATAATAAAAACTTTTTTCATATGATATTGGCTTCATTAAAAGCAAAACAACATATAAAAATAAAATATAAATATAGTATGTGCAACTTCATTTCAAGGGGCGTGAATCAAGCATTGGTTTAATGCTTATATACTGATTGAGGCCTGGAAACTGATGTGTTTGCATTCTAAATATCCATTGAAGCTCTATAGTTTCTAGCCTATTTAAAGGATTTCATCCTCTCTCAGTAATGTTAACTAATTGTAGCACTCTAAACACAAACAAATGTCCCTTATGTATAGTAGCATGTTTCGCTAGTGCATTCAACTGATTTTTCTTTCTTATATCATAAATATGATTATAGATCCTATCTCTTAGCCTTCGTGATGTCATGCCTATATAAAAGGCTTGACATTGTTTACAATTTGCCAGGTAAATGAGATTCGAATCATTACAGGAAGCATAAAATCTGGGTTTAAAACTGAATTCCATATTTGGATGTTGAAAATCTTTATTTCCACTAATAAAGTGGCAAAAATTACAGGAGCCACATGGAAAAGTTCCAAAAGGCTTCCATTCTCCCAAAGAATGTGTTGATTTAATTGATGTACTATGATCGATACAAAGTAGTCTCTTTAGATTTTTGCTGTTCCTATATGTGAATCTTGGTTGTGTGCCTACAATTTTACTAATATTTTGTTCAAGACCAAATATATGCCAATGCCTATGTATGATACCTGTTATAATACTGTTGTCATTGGTATATCTGGTGATAAAAGTAACTTCATTTCTGGAAACATCCCTCTTTTTATTTTTATAGTAGCACCCACATTGCTTATCAACCACATGTAAATTATTATTTTTTGTGGTATCACTAGATATCATGCTTGTTTCTTCTAGCACCTTCTCCCTAATATTTCTTACAGCAGTGGTCTTATATCCCCTGTCTGTGAAAAGATCTTGTAATATATCCGCTTGTTCTTTAAGCTGAATAGGTTCTTTACATAATCTACTTATTCTAGTGAACTGACTTTTTACCACATTCGGGAATGTATAGCGGGGGTGCATACTACTATATTCCAATATTGTGTTCTTCCAACATTGCTTCCTAAAAAGGTTTGTGGATAAAGAACCATAAGAGTCCTTCTTTATAGTAATATCTAAGAAATCAATGGTATACTTAAATCTTAAGAAACTAGTCGTAGTTTCCAAAAAATTCACAAACTCCTTCAATTCCCTGACTGTGCCATTCCAAAATAAAAGTATATCATCCACAAACCTTTTATATAGTATAACTTTCTCAAAAAATACACTATTAAATAAATTATTTAATTCCCAATAATAAACCACAAGATTAGCATAAGTGTTTGCGCACGGGGTGCTCATTGCTACACCCCATCTTTGTAAGTATAGCTGATTGTTGAACATAAAAACATTGTTATTCAAAACAATGTCAAGTAAAGCACATATAAAGGTCTATTTCTCACAATTAAAGTTAATTGAATAATTTAATAGCTCCCTTACTGCTTCTAACCCATATTCATTGTGTATTGAAGTGAATAAGCTCTTAACGTCTAGGGTAACTAATAAACATGTAGTAGGTATCGATTTGAATGGCTTAGTATATATAGCATTAATTAATTGGTATGTATCTTTTAAAATCGTAGGTA
This sequence comes from Protopterus annectens, assembly GCF_019279795.1. Classification (NCBI taxonomy): domain Eukaryota; kingdom Metazoa; phylum Chordata; order Ceratodontiformes; family Protopteridae; genus Protopterus; species Protopterus annectens. Next base: position 331,738,691 of record NC_056726.1, read on the forward strand.
TATTATCTATCAATGGACTGAGTGTTTTTTCTAGGTAAACCGAAACTGTAACTGTCGCCCATCTCTCTCCTGCTACTATTGGGCGCATAGGTAGCGGTATAATTCCTTTGTGCACTTTCGGCAGACCTTTTATGTATGGTACCAAGGGATGTTCAATAAGAAAAAACTCATACATTTCATAAGAAATTTGTCTACACATCAAAAGATCATATAAATCGTCATGTATCTTATGTATTAAGTCGCTTAACATTTTTTGATCTATTTCACAATAGGTAACAGCATCTGAAAGCATTACTAACATCAATTCATTATATTCATCTGTGTCTAATATTACTACCCCACCCCCTTTATCTGCAGGCTTAATGGTTATATTCAGATTATTTGATAGACTAAATAAAGAACTCTTTTCATATTGAGTCATATTATAGAAACAACATTTGCGTTTCTTAAAATATTCATAAAAATCTCTTTCACATAATTTTATAAAACTGTCTGTAACACTAGAAAACATTGGCATGAAAGAACTCTTTTGTTTAAACTTATATTCATTGACTACTTTTTGTTCATTATTAACATTCATAAACATTGATTTCAAAGATACTGAACGTCCAAATAGTCTCAAATCCACCAAAAGTTCACTCAAACAGCTGCTTTGAGACGGTATAAAAGTTAAGCCTCTATTTAGAAGACTCAAGTCAGATTCAGATAGTTCATAACTAGAATAATTGAAAACTATACCGTTCACTCTCTCACTCGATGTCTTGGTCCATGGTTCGCTCCAGAGAACTTCCTTTTTCTCCTTCCTCTGCTGTTTGATCTGCTCTGTGCTCGAAACCTTTGTTGTATGGGTAATGGCAAAAAACGCTCAATATTGCCATTATACTGCTTCGGTCTTGCTCCATTCATTGATGTACTAGCACTGGAAACTAGTACCTGTTGATTCAGTGGTGGCGTATCACTAGGTAGATCATTTCCTAATGTAACGGAGCTGCGTGGTGATGTCATCAAGGATGTAGTTTCATTAGTCTCAGACGTACGAACATCTGAGATATATTGAAATAATTGGTGTATTCTGCATGTTAGTATAAACCTCAGGATTCCTTGCAGAGCTATTGTGGTCAGGTTGATTCAAGTCCATATGATCACGTCTCGGCCACACAAAAATCTGACCACTGGTAAAGTCTTTATAATCTCTCTGCAACTTACGATGTTTTATGTGATGCAGTTTATCACTATACATAGTTATTTGAGAGTACATGCCATCTAATCTCTTCTCAAACACTTCTCCTTTAAAACGAGTCTGCAGATCCCTATTCAGGGACTCTACTTTCGCTATCAGTTCATTTTCTATAGGTGTAAAGAAGTCAATTAGAAGTCTCATGTACTTGTTACTTAAATCAATATTTAATTCTTGCCATCTTTTTAATAACTCTGGGTAAGTATTACCATACGTTGGCATGCATAGTACTCTCATACCACGAGGTATGACCTGAAAGTGAAGGCATGCCTCTATGTGGCGTCGCTGCCATGTTAACCTTTGTAACTTATATAAATCATTCTCTAAGCTCTTTACAAGAGCATTAAATTCTTGCATGTTCTCCATATTACCTGAGTGAACTTGTGTAAGTGGTAACTGCAATTCCAAGCTGAGTAAAGGATTTGTATTTAACTCAGTGATATTAGACCATTTCCGACTCATTCCCTTCCTTTCAGGAGCATAGTCAAGTTCTATAGCAGTTGGTTCCATGGTGAATCTGGTAACGTGTGACTGCTGCGTTGCCAAAAAAATATAGAAGCTGTATAACTGAAACGAAAAGTAACGCTGCTGTCCAAAGGTCCAGACTTTGAAGACGTAAATTGAAATATGTAGAAAAAACACAAAGCTGGACCACCACGATGAAACAATGAACTTTTAATCCAGTAAAAAGTTGATAAGCGCTTTCACGTACACACTGAGTACGCTTCTTCAGATCTCAAAAATACAATGAAAACCTCTCATCTTAAATAGTATCCACAAAATCATTCATAAACTAATTACTCAATCAATTTTTCAATTAATTAATTAAATCAATTAAATCATCAGAAGAGTAACTCACATTTCTAGCTGAGAGCATCATTTTACAAGCAGTACATACTTAATAAAACAACTTAACTAATCAATATATAGATTTAAAGAATATATAAATTTAAAAATATGTATATATATTTATAACTTAGTGCTTAACTAATCATTATAACAGTATAACAGTATAACAGTAAATTCATATAAATTAATTAATTTATAATGAATTTATCCGAAAAAATATATAAAAAATAATAAAAACGTCAACCTCAAAGAGGAAGTCTGAGAGCTACTTGGACGAAAACGTGTGTTTCATTTTTGCGTTAAAATAAATTTGTGTTCTCCACCATCAGCAGTTTTGCCCTTCATTGTCCAGTTTTTGTTTTTTTTTAATTTAATGACCATTCTTACAACCATAATTTAATTATATTGCAAGAGCATTTCATGTCAGCTTCTTTCGGATGACAGGATAACACAATGCAAACTACCTAACCTGTCTCAGAAATAGAGGTGCACATAACAAATTATTACATTATAGTAACTGTCAGAATCAAAGTACAATGTTGAGTATCAGTTGTATTTCACTTATTGTCGTAGTCTGTGCACTTATCACTATCCGGAGGGGAAATGACATGGTGAAACATGTCAGGGGACATAATGCATGCTATATGTTAAGTACATGACAGAGATAAAGAGGGCAGGAGGTAATGGAAGAATGCCACAGTGCAGTGGCAAGTGTGGTAGAACATATCCACTGTGGTGGCTGTAAAGAACTGGGGGGGGGGCACATAAGAGAGGCATGCTGGATATGTGGGAAGAGAAAACAATGCAGAACACCTATAAGGTGAAGGTGGGAATTAGGACTGATAGCATACTGCAGTTATTTTGCACATACGTGGACTACAAAAGATGGGTACTCACCTCAGTGTATGCAGAATAGTAATACTGTTGGGTGGATCTCCAAGCAACAGTAACAAGGAGTATTTTATAACTTTCTTACTTTTAATTAATACATTTTGATACCCACAACCTCAGTGGCATTAACTTGCCCAGTATAATAGTTACTTTTGTGAAAGAAGGTTAATTGCTGTCATTTTCTAAGTGTCTGAACACCACTGGCTATTCCAGAGTTATTTGCTGGGTGGTTCTTGTGTTTCTTTTGTTCTATTTAATTGTTATTTGTAGTGCAGCTGATCTCTGATCTGTACCCTATGCAGTGTCACCATAGTTACAGATGAATAGTGGGTGGTGAACATGTTTTTATTTTTCCCCATACTTAGTTATCTCAAACCATCAGCTAATCCCCTTGTTGACAGCTGCTCTTTACTTGGCTACTGTCATTTGCTTGTAGCTGCAGTGAGATGTTCAGAGCCCTGTGTGCAGCTCTGTTGATACTATGGTTACTAATCAGATAGTATGCTCCACAGTCCCTCAATTTTTATAGATTCCTTGTGCACTTAGCCAGCTAACATTTAAAGCACTGGACAATATGGTGAGCCGGCAAATTTCTTTGCGTTTGTTTGCCAGCCTCCTAGCACTTGGTATCCTAGGGCAGTGTAGTTACCTGTCTTATTCTCGCTGATAAAAACTCTCACTAAATACAGAAAACTCTGTCTGTGAGAGGTACAAATACCTAGCTAATTTGGAGGCATCCCTCTCAAGAACAACAATATGCAGAGAGTATCTCATAGTCACACCCCTCTCCTCAGTCACGTCCACATTGTCAGAGAGAGAACAATAAAATGTTATACTCTGATGCTGTAAAAATCATTGCCATAGCCTCTTAGAACTTGTAAGATCAGGCCTCAGCAAAAGTTCCTCAACACACCTGCTTCATGCATACCAACAGCAAAGCTGCTTCCAATGAAATAATGCTATACCAGCTTTTGAGAAAAATTGTAAACAAGCTTCTGATAAAAATGTATTAATGAATGAGGCTCAGTTGTAAGGCATACATATTTCCAAATTACTAGGTTGTACAAAGAATAGGGTCACTGTCAGCTGCCTTTTCAGTGCTAGGATCACATATATTACAAGGGCCCTCAAGACATTTTTTAGATACAAATATGATTGTGACATACTGGTGATACATGTAGGAGTGAATGACTTGGGACACAAAACCTTTAGGGAGATGCAGAGATGCACGTTAGAGCTCTCTAGGCATATGATGGATGCAGACAAGACACTGGTCCTGAGTGGAATCCTTCCTTCACCAAGAATAATGCCTAGGGGTTAACAGAATATAATTGCCTTTAACAATTGAAATTATAGCTGACATTATTCTAGGGGTATCCAGTATGTGTCAGCATGGAATGTGTCATAGACTGTCCTACTTGTTTTGCATGGAATGCCTTGGATCTCTTTCTCAAGGGTTTCTGCATACTGGCAAAAGCCTTGTTGTCCCCATAGTGTCTGCATTTTTAGGCAGAGCCTGTCTAGTGGATATGTCCACTAAGCAAATTTATCTAATAATAAACTGATCTTCATTAAGGTGTTTTTTCTCAATGCCAGGAGTTTCAATAATAAATTGTCTGACTTTGAGGTTCTTCTCCATCTTGAACAAGTCCATATGTAGGGTTACAGACACTTTTCCTTCATACCTGGGTTTTGTACCCCCCCCCCCGTATCTTTAGGCCTGGTGGAAACTGTCACAGAGTTTCTATATTTGTCAAGGACCACATCTAATCTAGACATATACCAGGAGACCTACAAAATGACCTCGTAGAACTTAAGTGTACCTTGGACAAGACAAGCTACCAGCTTATACCAAGTTACAGAATCCCTTCTATCTCTCTAGATGATGATGTTAGATTCCTGGAATTTATAAAAGACATTCTTATAAGTAGTAAATTTGTAATTCTAGGTGACTTCAATTACCCAGCCATATAATGGAAAACCCATACCTCTAACACAGGCTATACTCAGACATTTTTGGATTTGATATATAGGAATTCCCAGGATCAAGTAATGAGTGATCCTATTAGAGTCCAAATATTCTGGATCTGGTGCTCGCTAATATTTGCTCTTCCTGCTCTGCTTCCATAGTCCCTTCTTCTTCAGTTAAGTCAGAGTAACATTAACTCTCAAATCAACCATACTTCCTGCTACCAATGTTTCTGTATTTAAGGACTTCAGAAGGGTGAACATTATACAATTATTTGATGAAAATTCCAAATTTATCTTTGACATCAGTACCATTGACTCTGACACAGCAGACAGCTTCACTAAGGAGTTTTATGCCCACTTAGCAAAATGCATAGATCTAGCAGTCCCAACTAGAGACAAATAGTATGGGAAATTTAAATGACCTCCCCTCCCTGGTGGTCAACTAACATAAAAAAATATAACAAGTGAAAAAAAAACACCATAAACTGTACAGAAAAGGCTCAAACTCCTTAGAATGAAGACAGTATAAAAAATATCATCAAGAAACTGAAAAGCAGTAGAAGGACCAGTAAAGGAAACCATGGCTTGAGATTGTCTTCTGAAGAAAATGATAGCTACAGATCCTTCTTTAGCAAAATTAGAAACTAGGAAGTAGCATTCTACATTTCTCTGAACTTTTCCTTAATGAGACCCTCAACTTCGACCCAAATTATATAATAAATACTGTAATGATGTAAGGTATTGCAGTCTAGTAGGGCAGTGGATGTGTCAACATATGCCAGCATAGCTGGCTGGAGTTTTGTAAAGAATTATATGTCATTTGTGTATCAAACTGATTTGTACAGATACTGGGGTTGAAAATGTATTTGTAAAGCTGCTTGTGTTAAAAATGTACGAGTATTGAGTCCTGCTGGACAGAAAAGAAATACACCTGTATATCAGACAGTATTGTAAGTGTTGAAATAAATATATTGTAACAGAGGATACTGGAAGAGAAGATGTTAATCTCAGTTCAGCTAACTTTGAAAAATAGTCTGAAATTAATTTACTTGGTTTAGGCCATAAAGATTGTATCTTACAGTTCTGATTGCATCGAGAGACAAAATGTCTGTGAAACCAGGACTAGGAATCATACTATATTGTCTTTATGGGTAAACTAATTGCTACCCTGGGAGGGTGGAAGTTTTGAAATGGTTTTATAGCTTCCAGATACTATAACACATCTCAGCAAAGCTCTGTCTGTGTGTATGGTTAACACATATGTGCTAAGTTCTGGTTAATTTTCTAGCAAATGGGTAATGTGGGATCCAGAGTCAGATGACCAGTTGGATGTGATGTCATTCTGTAATCCAGTAATGAAGTGAGGTTTTAATACTAGATGAGACAGAAGTATCAGGGCAGTCTGTTTTTGAGACCTGACAAAGAAGGAAGACCACTCACCCACTTCACCTTGCCTTGCTCTTGTAAGTGAACTAGGAACAGTAATTCTTTAGATCTGTCAGGAAAATATGGTGAGATTAGTTAAGCACTGCTTTTCTGTATCTGTATGAATCTATCCATCTGTGTTATTTCTCATATTTCCTGGTGTTTATTGTAAATAGATATTCAATATTTTCATGTTCTTTTTATTATTTATTATTAAATATATTTAAACATTGCATTGTGGCTGGTCTTCTAGAGAATATTTTAACCATTGAGGAATACTAATATTTATTTGGTTACACTGTGGCCGCTCCTGAAAGCTTAAAGTAGCTGACTTTGGAGTGTTCTGGTGGCAGTACCTACCTTATAGTCTGGGCAGAAAAGACATAGCTAGTAAATCTGTGCCAGCCTTTCCCCGGTGTGTGTGCATATGTGTGTGTTTGAGTGTGTGTGTGTGTGTGTGTGTGTGTGTGTGTGTGTGTGTGTGTGTGTGTGTGTGTGTGTGTGTGTGTGTGTGTGTGTGTGAAAATCAAATCTCAAAGAGTGTGTGTGTCAGCTACTTGGAGCAGGGACACAGAGCAGTGGTTTCACAGAGAGGATGGTAGAGGACTTGGCTTGGAACACTCAGCTGAGGACTCAACTCTACAGCTGTGCCAGTGGGGAGTCTTATTGTGGGTCTGGAAAGAGAGAGAGAATGGGGAACCCAAGCCCCTAGACTGGGTGTGTTCCCTGTGCACATTTAAGGGAAATCGTGCTTGGTACATATAGCTGCATCTAGAAATACTGTGTGTATTTATTTTTGTTCCAAGAGAATGTCTCTCTCCAGTGTCAGTGGTGAAGATTAAGGCTCATTGATTACTCGCCCAGAGCAGAGACATCACAAATACCTTCAAGAGGGTTATATAAGCTGCCAACAATGTTCACGCTGTTCATATAGATTATGTAGAGCTGGCCAAACATTCATTACCATACATCAAGCCAGAATTGTAAGGAAACTGACATCCCTAAATTTGGATACTTAATTAGTAAGATGGACAGAGTCCATATAGTTTGTGTGGCAAATGCTTCTTCAACTAGTGCTGAGATAAGCGGTGGAGTTTTCTAAAGGTCTGGACAAGTTCGATGTCTGTTTGTCATCTATCTACTTTCCCAGTCTCAAAAATGATAACCAGGACATCTAATTAACCAGATTTGTAGGTAACTGCAAACAGAGTATGATTGTCAAGCCCCCTCAGATACCCGTATTCTTTAGAAATACCTTACCCTAGTTATTATCTGATGTATGGAAAATGGTGTGAAATTAAATACTAAAAAGTATAGTATTGTTTTTTTTTTTTTTTCAGAAACAGAAATTGCCTAAAACATACAGTATAAGAAGCACAACCTAACTAAGCAGAAAGGTAGTCAAGGACATGGGCACTTGGGTCAGTAGTTCCCACTTCTTTGATCATCATGCAGCAGTTGTAGTCAGGAAAACCTTTTATTTAGCAAAACTAATAACCAAAGGTATTTTATCCAGATCCATAGATGTTATTTTCACATTTATTCAGCTCTGGTCATACCTGTTATAGAATACATTACTCCAGAGGTTCCTTACAAAAAGATCTCTGAAGTAAATTTCCTGTGCTGGTTAAACAATGTGATTCAATATCTTTCTTCAAATTAAACCTAAATGACCAGGTGAGTGCCTTTAAGTTTTCCTGGGCATAACTGGCCTCTCCCTCTTGAGAAAAGAGGTAAAGCTTGATGCTAGATACTGGTATGTTGTAAGTGGTCTTTGGACTAAATTATCTTTAACTACTATGTAGCCTATGAAACCTCTAATTATTTTCTGAACTGCCAGTTGGATGAGAATCACTGTATGTAGTTACAAAAATCAGAAAGAGTTTTATAAACAAGAGTCTGTTTTTTTTCTGATTTTGACAAACATAATGTATTCATTATAATCTTCACTAAACATAAACTGCGGGCATTACTGAATTTAGCTAATGAGAATTGATTTTAAGATGGCTGATGAAGGAAGTTGGTGATTATGCACATTTAACAATATTTAGGTCTGCACCGAACATCAGCTAAATATGACTATGTATAGAAGAGTTACAATGAACACTTATGATAAAGTACTTTTCAGGATGTGCTAGACAAAAACATTTATTTAGGCTGTATTGATGGAAAAAATAGTGGATAGGCACCTTCTGCTGTTTACCTAATGTTCATAAGAATTTAGAAAAAAAAAAAAATCTAAGCATTTGTCAAAGATGTAGTGCTGAGCAAAGTATGTTAAAAGTAGCCTTTTAGCTACTTGGTACATAGATATCTACTGATTTTAGTTGAATAGTATTTGTTTGTTTGTTTGTTAGTTTGTGTCTTTCGGCTTTTCCCGGTTAGGGGTCACCACAACGGAACTCCAGTCCGCTAATGATTGGTAGTTGATTTTTACGTGTCGAGTTACCAGCCCTGACACACAACCTTCAACGAAGGTACGCCCATTCACGCATATCTGCACGCAGAAGACGCTCTAGCTGAGAATCAAACCGGACAGCGTCCTACTGTGAGGCAACAATGCTACCGCAGCGCCACCACCGCGGGTATTTTAGTTGAAGAGTATAGTTTAGTTTTATTCTGGCTGATAAGTCATTGCTAACTATATCACAGCAATTAAGATCTGAATTTGAGGCTCTTCCCAACAAGTAACTGAAGATTGTTTTGTAGCTAATGATAATAAGAGCTTTTACATCAGTGCAGAATGAAGGGAGAGAAGAGAAGACTAATGAATTATTTTAGCAAATGAAAAAAATAAACCCCAGAAATGAAGACTTGTTTGTTTCCCTGGTACTAAACACAGCAAGTGTACATAGGACAGTCAAAACATGATTAAAAAAACTTAGAAAAACTAGTAAGAAAGGAACTGAATGTAATTTTATGATACAGAGACCCCCTAACTATATAAATGTATGTATGCATGTATGTATATATATATATATATATATATATATATATATATATATATATGTTCCGTTCAGAATTTTGAAGCACAAAACTTCGAATTTCATATGATCGAAGTTTCAAAACTTAGAATCCTGAACGGAGATTGGCATACAACGTGGACTGAGAGATTTCCCTTGTCCTCGCTGTAGGGCTATCTCAGAGTTGGTATATTTAAGTTGTGGGTGATGTGGGGGGCACAACCCCCCACATGGGGGTGCAGGGGACCTTGCCCCCCTGCATGCACATGTTTTATTGTGTTGGGTGGTGTTTTGGGGGGGTTCACAATTTTGAGATTCCAAGATCTCGAGATTCTGAATTCGATATTCTGAAACTCGAGATTTTGGGATTTCGAAATTTCGTAGTGAACCCATATATATATATATATATATATATATATATATATATATATATATATACACACACACACACACACACACACACACACACACACACACACACACACACACACACACACACACACACACACACACACACACACACACATACACACACACACACACACACGTTAGTGTAACTATAACACCATGGAGTTTAAGAAAATTCAAACCACCAACAGTCTCCATTTTACCTAGAAGATGACACAAGTAATACATTTCAGAAGTGGTGGATAGCCGCTGCTCATAAATGTGTACAAGAATGGGCCAGTATTTTAGTCAAGGCAGATACCCTGAAACAAAGTAAGTTAAATGGTTAAATTCATCATATTCACCCCAACAGATAACTAAAACTACAAAATTGGATATAGAAGTAATCTTTACCTGTCAAGTTGCTAAATATAGTTTGTTCGAATACTGTTCAGTTATATAATGGACAAAAACAACTTTTGGTGATTTTCAAGGGTTCACTTTTCCACGCTGTAGTATGATCTTTCAGTTGGTGTGTATAAGTTGGGGCTGTGGTCTCCTCCATATGAGGGTTCAGGAGGCTTGACCCCTGCAAAAAAATATGTGCTTTGTGATCAGCAAAAGTGGTTTTCAGTTGTTTATTTATTGTATACCAAATGACACCTTACTAAAATGCCTTCCGTGGATCAACATGCATCTGATTAAGTAATGAGAATATTTCAGAAAAATTACATTTTACAGAGAAGCTAAAGCGACAAAAGAAACTCAAAAGTCCAGTTGGGTTTAGAAGACTGTAATTTCCATAAGGCTTTTTCTCTTCAACAGCAGAAAGACTACCAAACAGAGGGGCAAAGACTGTTAGCATTAGGGCTCTGGTACTTTTGGGAAGATGGAAAGATGAATGAAGAACAAAAATATGAGTTCATGATAGAATTACTACGTATTTGGTAACAACTCATCTTCAGGTTCATCTAGAAGTCTTTATTGTGTTTATGCTATCCTTATGGCTGATAGCAATTAATCGGTGCAACAAAACAAGGAACTATTCGGTGATATAAGACTTTCAACATCATGACTTTCAAGTGAATAATATAAAAAAGAGAGACAGAAACAGCAGAAACTGGGAACAGTATTTTCAAACAAACTTATATAAATTAAAGAAAGTCTCTCTTTTTTTTAAGTAATTGAAACAAATAAATATATTGCCATCTACTAAACTTTTGAAGGATTGTAATGGTTTGGCAGGTACTATAGATTGTTATTCCAGTATAGTTAATACTTCTGGATATAGTTTAAATGCCCATGTATACAGTGCTTTATTACTGGTATAATGTTCATTCCAGCAAAGTCGATATTTCAAACTAATTATAAAGTTTCATCACTTTTATTTTTTTTTTCTGAGGTTTCCAGACAGATTTTTGATTCCACTGAGAGTAATGGCACATTTCTTGATACTTAGATGCTGAAGACACTCTGAATGCTTATAGTTACGCACTTCTTGTCTTAAAAATTAAAAGTGGTTACATACCGCCATTTAACCGAGAGACCTTTAAAGCCTTTTCAGTGGTGGTAAACTTTTGAAATAGAAGAAAGACGAACCAAAGTAACAGCAGTGAGCAATGGAACACCAGCCCACAGTGGTGTTCCATTGCTCCATTGCTGTTACTTTGGTTGGTCTTTCTTCTACAGTGTGTCGTTTGTAAGGTTAAACTTTTGAAATAGCCAAAAACAAAGTATTACTTATAATCTTACTAAAAGAATTGAAAGCATTGTTGAAATCAGTAATATTAGAAATTATTTTTAAGATTTATACCAGTATGTGTAAGAATGTTTCTGCTGATATTTGTAAGTGTTGTATTACTTTTCAGCTGTAGCGTTATTTTGATTCACTCAGATAAACCACACGTGTAAATCACACACATAAGAATGTTTGTACCAGTCTATGCAAGAATGGCTGTACCAACCGAATGTGTTGTATTATTTTTTTTTAGCTGTAGTATTGTTGTAATCAGCTGTTGCTTGTACTGTACATTTCACTTCTGTTGTGATGTGTACACCCGGCCAGTGCTCATACTTGATCAATACTAATTATTGCACTAATCCAGTAAAAAGAAAAAAACAGGCATATATATGTAAGTAAATAAGGGAAATAATTTAGTAAGTATACATGTTTCACAGTGCTTTGCTGTGTGCTTTTAATATTTATTTTTTATGGCACCATGCAGAAGAGTTACAATGGGAACTTACTGAAAGCACTATTAAATTTTCACAAGTTGATAGACAAAGGCATTTGTTTTGTCTATCTTAATGAAAAAAAGTGGACAGTCAGGTGAAGGTGAAGAAGTGTACAATTCTTAATAACGTGGGAAAACTTTGTAAAAGATGAAATGCTGAGTAAAGTTTTTTATCAGAAGCCTTTTAATCATTTGGCAGATATATATTTATTATTTTTAGCAGTATGACCCTTGTTGCATGAAGTGGAGTACAGCACTTGATGTGGGTTGGACAAGTAGTATACAAGGCACCAGACTGAGCGATGATCTCCTATAGAAATGTGAACAGTGTCATTCTTGTGGTTAACGTCTTTATAGTATAGTGTGATCAGCATAATGAGCAGCTAAAATTTACCAAACAGTTTGTATCCAGCATCTCTACTAACACAGAGGGGATTTCAGTGTCTGTAGTAACACTGTTATCCGGAAATGACACTGATTGCACTGTGATAAAGAAATATGTTTGCAGAAAAGCTTTTTATGTGTAGGACCTTCCATGCTAAGGCTGTGTGATTAGCTGTAGGAGTTATTGTTGGTGTATGATCACAGAACAAAGGTACTTAGTTCTTCTTGAGGTAGCCTCTTTAAAATACAATGACACTAGGGAAACCAAGTGCATGTTGTGGTTTCTTGTACTTTATGGAACATTCTCACTGCTGATATAACTTTTTGTGTGGAAGCCTTAAAGAAAATCATAAATTCTTCTCTTCAGCAGTAAACATTTTAGTAGCATGACGCTGCTTTTGTGATTAATCTCCAAGAAATAATGATATTGCTCTGTGTTTGGCTATTAGTGCACTTAGTTACTGTGATTTAATTAACTGTTACTGGTCCTTACTCTGTTTTTCTATGTTTATGTTACATGAGTGTGTAAATGATATTTATTGTATTTCAATTAACTTACACTAGTAATCCAGATAGGTAGCCTGCACATAAATAATTTATCCATTCATATGTTTGTTGTGCAAATGATATTCTTCTTCTTTCTAAAGTGTTCAGAATTTAAAATAGTTTGTTCCAATAGCAATATCTGGTATGAAAAATATACTGCATGTTTGCTTTATTAATTCTACTGCATTTCATCAAGAACTTCACCCTGAATTGATAATGGCATGCTTTGGAATGTATCTTTTTAGTTTAAATTTAAACTTTTGACTGTACTACACAGGTAGATAGAAAAGTCACATGCTTGAAACAAAATACTTGCAGTGTATACCAAATAGCATTTGATATAGTATCATCTCTTTTGGTGATGGATTTGTAGATGACAGAAACGTTTCTTAAAGGCATTTTCAAGGGTTTGTTTTGTCTAGAAGGAAACAGAAAAAGAAGAAAATGTGTTATGCATTTAAAATGTAGAACATTACGTGCATTTATTCTCTCACTTTACAAATGAGACTGAACAAAGCTGCCATGTGTAAGCACCACATAAATGCAGCTCTTGAGATAATAACAGAATTTTTATAGTTAATCCTAAAATTGTAGCCATAACACACATACACACACACACACACACACACTAGGAGGAGCATAAATAATCAAAATGCACTGTTTCTCTAAATTTGTTAACATTTTGAATTAGAATGCTAAGTGTAATAAGCTTATGGTTTCTAAACATCAAAATATTTATAAAGCAAAGGCAGTTACTGATAAAAATTTATATTTTCTAGAACTGTCCATAGTTTTATGTATTCTTTTTTATGTTTTATTTTATTACTTTTTTGTATTAATTTGTGCTTAGAGAAGTGAAAATTATACTGTTGTACTGATTACAAAATTTCAAATAGATGAAAATATACAATAAAAAAAACTTCATGTACATGGTGTTTATTTCTCAAATAATGTATATGTTTAAAAGTTTCAGTTTTTCTGACAGAAACTGTTTACCTTGGTAGAATCCATAGTCTGAATCTGAAATTTTTAAATCCAGGAGAATTTGCTTTTTTATGAGGTGAACAAACACATTACATGATTAAGGCATGCAGAAGTTAAGCAGTCTTTGCTTGGCCAGCAGTGCATATGTGTACAGTTGTACAAATTGTGTGCCTCTTTTCCTTTACATTTTTTGTAAACATTGATAACCAGCATAAATAAGGGAATTACAGCTTTTAGCTATTTACTTCAGAATTATGGATTACCTTCTAAAAATTAGGATAGCCCCCATCCAGAACTTGCTCAAATAAACACTGGATTTGTTTTTTTATTTAAAAATCTGATAGCATAAAGATATTCAGAAATATGTCAGTTTCTTGGACAATGAATTAAAGCATATGTTCCAGAAAATAGATTTGCAGATATATTGCTGAAACAAATTAATGAGGTAGAGATGACAGCTAGCTCTGTTGTGTAGTCAGAAGATTCTTATTTTAAAACTTTTTTAGGAAGAACACATTACCATAAACACATACTTACCCAAGGGTTCAGCAGTTTGAGATTTAGTGTTTGGCATCTTTGGGAACAGAACCTACAGCCAACAGCTTATGTGTCCACTGTAGTTGTTCTAGAAGTGTTTAATACCATTTGTGTTTGAAGTCAACAGTTCCACTGTCAGGAATTTTTAATTGCAAATGTATTGTGGAAACCATGTTTTATAAGAATGTCCTTAGTCCAAACATGTTTACAAAGATGCATTTCCTGAAAAATAAAAAAAATAAAAACATTTTTCATAATCTAGTTGTTTTCCATATATTGATACATCATGCACAATACATATATCTATGTGTATATATATATATATTTGTATACACATATAGATAGATTGAGAGATGTGTATGTTTGTTTTTAGGGACAGACAGAAATTGCTAAAATTGGGGCATGCCTGAACAATAAGTGCAATAGGAGCACTTAATAATATTTTTGTTATATTTTGAAATAACACATTAATAGGGCTTACATTGCTTTTCGCTTCAGGAACTTGATGCATTTTGCTATTGAATTATATAACTTAGAAATACATTCCAGGTGTTGTGTTCTCTTTATTTTTTAAATTTTAAATTGTACTTCTGTACTATATATACCACTGATAAACGATCAAGTTTCATCTTTTCTTTTTTTGTTTTTTTTAACATTGCTTAATTATGCCTGATGTACATTTATGTTTTTTTGTTCCTAAGACTATAAGTTTAACAGTGCCACCTTAGTCTCTATGCTTAATGCTTAATGCAATTTTCTTAAGATTTGTCTAAAACTTGTCAGTCTTAGGCTTTGCATGTGTCAGTAATCTGGGTTTAGAGAAAGAACTTTGAACTGTCTCTGTGAACTTGTGAGATTTAACAGTTTGGAACTTTTGGAACAGACATGTTTCAGTCTGACAGCATACTGTAAAGGAAGTGAGATTATTCTGAATCATATTTTTTTCTATTTGTCCTATAAACATTTTAATGGATACAGGAATAAGAAAACCCATCTAATTTCAAAAGCTCTTTCTGTAGCTAAACATTATTTTGTTGCATTATTTAGATTATCTCCAGTTTTTTGTACATAGCATTGTTATAGAGGGTGATAAAAAGGAATTGCTCTGAGGTCTGCTTTGGTAAGGGTTTTGTAAAGTACAAAGGATTTTTGCTCAGCAAAAGGAGCATTCTGAATTGTTTAGCTTGCTACTTGTAGTAATGCAGAAAGCTGGGTCTCAGAAAACAAAAAGTAAAAAAAAAAGTTGCTAAAAAAATGTAGTTGTCAACAGTTAAATAAAATTTCAAAATGAAGTTTTTGCTGGTTTATTTATTTGTTCACCTTACATTCATGGCACTGAATGAAACCTTTCAGATGTTCTTTCACAAAAGTAGTGAAGTCATTTAAAAAAATATATAAGGCCTCTTTTTCTGAGTAGTATTTAAAATATCAGATGATTTCTCAACTAACTGACTTCATAATACAAATGTCAACACATAGGACTATTAAAACATAAGAATTATTTCCTACTGACTATGTGCAATCATAGAAATCTACCCTGTGTAATTGTCTGTCAGTCTATGTAGTACTGCTGGTCCATTCTCATTTTCTGGAAACATTTGTCACAAAGAAGCCATTGGAGGAAACATGAGCCAATTACTACAGATGGAACACTGGTTAACATTGGTCAGTGGGGTATAGTTTATTGTGATTGCTTCCACTTTTCCATCTTTGTGACAGTTTGTGTTGTGTTACACCTGACCTTGTTGAGAGGTCGAGGATGCACAGGGGGCTTGCTTATGGTGCACATTTCCTCCTGTGGTCCGGAAAAGGTGATCTCCAGTGATTCATTTTATTTCTGTGACATGTACTGCTACCATTGGTACATGCTACCTTGCTCTCCCTCCCAGTCATTTCCAGTGATGTTTAATGCTACATGCCGTTCTTCATTTACTTTTATTGTCTTATGTTTTACAAAGATTATGGTCCATTTTAGGATTCTGAAGGCTGTCTGTTTTACTGCATAGTGCTTTTCTGTGTAACTGTAATTTAGATTTAAAGCGTTTGTGTGTTTGATACTGTAGCCCAAGTTTGATGGCCATTATACCTATTAATATAAAATTCTTATATAGATAGTTAAAATATGTGCCAGAAGGGATTGTGTTGTGGGAATTGGGACCATTGTTTACTGGTTATGAATTTTAGGGTTCAATAGCAGATTAAAAGAACAGTGGAATTAAATTTGTTAATTAACACATGTAAAATAGTTTGGTGCAATGCATCTCACTGTGGAAATGCTTATTTTTTTTCTTATTCATTCAAATACATTGCAATTGTCCTTTTAAAAGAACATTTGAGACAATCTGCAGATTTTTTTTTGGGGGGGGGGTGGTTAGATGATAATTGAACTGT
Source organism: Protopterus annectens (assembly GCF_019279795.1). Lineage (NCBI taxonomy): Eukaryota > Metazoa > Chordata > Ceratodontiformes > Protopteridae > Protopterus > Protopterus annectens. The sequence continues at coordinate 331,755,490 of NC_056726.1, forward strand.
TTCCCTTGTTTTATCGTTTGCATTATCATGTTATACCAGTCTTTTCTTATTTCTGCATTTGCAGGAATTGCCTTCTAATATATTCTTCTTCTTCTGTACCTGCATTTTAGGGTCACATTGTTTGTCAAGTCCTTATGGATACAAACAAATTCAGCATCTCAGATGTGTGTCCCCGAGCATGTATGTGTGTGTGTGTGTCTGTCTCTCTGTGGTCATGTTATTTGTATACTCCATAAAATCCAGGCTTTGTTGTCGAGATAGGGCAGCACTTCAGTTATGCTACCAGACACAGTGCTAGCAGATATATTGACCATGCGGATTCATCTTTTTGCTTGCATTCCAAATGTTCACATGCCATGAAACCTTCACCTCACACATATTTTGTTTGATTTCTGAAGATCAAACACGGCAGCAGCTTTTCATTTAAACAAAAAGCTTCAACAGACCCACTGGAAAAAGTAACAAGGTCTTTCTTGTGTTTTTCATGTAGTACATTAATTGCTGCTTGATTGTAACAGTGTCTGCAAGCAGCAAACAATTACATTTTGGTAGAGTTCGCTTGGCAAATGTGCACATGTTGGAGTTCCGAAGTCCCAGCACAGGCAGTGCAGCCTGTGTTTGGGAGGATGACAGGACAGATGGGACAAGGCAATCAGTTAAGTGGAAGCAGACATAGTTTTGACTTTTTGTGGCACTGAGCTTTATTAAAGCTAATCCGTGTAACTTTTTCACATGGGTGAGTGTTGAGGGATGTTGGGAGCACTCTGGAAGCAGCTGCTTTCCCTTGCAGTTTTTCGTAAGTAGTCCCTGTGGTACTGCGGCTCTGTTATACCACTTGGAAGACTGTGTTTAACACAGCGGATTTTTATTTACATATAGGGAAGAGGAAAGAGAAGAGAGAATGAATTCAGGAGATCTGCACTTCCTAAAGTTTTTTTTTTCTTTCATTCTTTTCCTAGAGCAAGTTCTATATTTAACTCCTCATGGTTGTGCAGGTAAATAGATTCATTGCTTTTTTCATAGCTTTCTTGCATCCTTCCTTAATGTAAAATTTACACTTATTTTCTTTGTGGAGAAAATTCACCATATGTAGACATACGTGTCTTATATTGTACACTTTACCTAACACATATATGGGAGAGATGCATAGAATACTTATCCATAGTGACTAAGTGTCTCAGCCAGTGATGTCCAGTTCGACTTAATGTACATTATTATTAAATAGTCAGAGTTATTGTTTCAAGCAGCATTTGGATAAAGCCTTTTGCTGTAAAAGAGGTTTATCAGGCTGCTTTTCTCTTTTAGAATCATAAACATGCACATTTTGAAAATGTAGTTGGTGCTACAATATTAAATCTGCAATTCATATTAAAATGGTGTTAACATTCTCAAGAGTTCCCCAAGGCAAGCACTGTGTGCAGCCATCTTTGTATAATATGAGAAAACTAAGCTTTTTTGTTTGCTAGCTTGAATCCATAGCAGAGCGTAAACATTTCATCTCAAAATCCTGCAGGAAAGTAGTAATTTGTACAGGAGAGCACACAGTGCGTGAATTCATTCTTTCTGTATAGTTCTGTGGGGTTTCAGGGTTCTTTTTTTTTCTGAATACTGGAGTTAGATTTAGAGAACTCTGTGTTGTTAATTAGTACTAATCTCTCAAGGGTTTCAGGGAATCATAATTAACCTTATTTTGCTGTGTTCCACAGAAATCTTAGATCTTTTTATCAATTCTCTTGGTTTAAATAAATATTTTTGAGGCAGTTGTGTGCAACAGGTTCTCTGAATACTATGAGTATACAAAAGAATTAAAAAAAAACTTTATTTTTCTTAATTTTTACATGTTCTGTTTGTGCAAAAAATCGAGAATCACCATAAGGGCTGCTTTGCATTTTTAATTTAGTAACTAACATATGAATAAATTTGCATATTAATTAGTTGCAGATTAAATCATGCATACATAATTGCCTCCTTACTGTGTTTAATGTTTGTCAAAATCTCCAGCCTGGTTTGATGGATGTCGTGTGAAAGATTACAATTTGATGTACCCTTGGAAATATTTACGCCGATAATGCAAGACTCCTAATGGCAAAATTCACTAGAATTATAGACAAATAGTAATAAACATGTAAGATAGGTGCATGTCCCTTTTGAGTTCATTTTTTTCTTGCACCAAATCATTTACTATTCATAATCATTAATGCATCTCCTAATTACCCAGCATATGCCTATTAACCATTTCATTCCTGAATGCCAGGTTGCAGTTTTTGTTGACTACATTCCCCTCCTCTACACACACACACACACACACACACACACACACACACACACACACACACACTGTTTGAAAATTATAAGGTGGTTTCACACTGTGGTGAAGCAGTATGCCTTCTGCCTCCTAGTTTACATGAGTATCATGTCTTTACCTTTTCAGTACAAGCGCATGTGTAACCGAGAGGAATATTAAAAAGGCTTTGACTAAAGTGAAAAATTCAAAGCTGTGTTGTTCACAGCATTTACATTAAGTGTAATTGTCTCTGCTTATTTTGGGTTTATCTCCATGTTTTGTTACTTGAATGTTTCACATAGTGATCTCTACTTCTCCATTTTTGTTTCTAGCATATGTCTTTGTCCTTCGTAATCATTAAAGTGACTGTACCTCTGACATCACAGTAGACCAAGATAAACAGAAGAAAGCATTTTGTGGTTCCTGTAACTGTTCTGACTGTCATATGCTAAAAACCCACTGCTATCAAATTAAGTTGGAAAAAATAAGGCACCACCACTATCTTTGACATTTATTAGCTGTATAAACTACACTTGTAAAATACTAAATGAGTCAGTACTGTTCCTTCAACAAGACTCAGCTTTGTTTTTGGAAATGCCAAGTCATAAAGCTTGAGGTTAGTGTTCTGATTTACTTTCTTGCTATTTCTCAGGATTTCTTTTTTGAGTTTTAACTGTCACAGTGGTTATATATAAATCACTTAGGTACAGTAAAACTACTGTTTCAGCTATAGCAGAAACTTCCATTTTGTGCTCACAACCTTACACCATTGCCCTCCACCTCACCTTTCTCTCCAGATCTTTATACTTTATACTTAGTACCCAAATCCATCATTTTCAGCTTTTACCCCCTTAGTTTTAAACATGGTTTTTAAATGAGTAATCGTATCTGTTAATAAGTTTAATATGGAACCATACTGTAGGTATTAGCTTGTAAAGCTGTAGAAATGTTCTGGTCTATATAAGGAACAATGTTTCAGAACCATACTGGAGGTATTAGCTTGGAAAGCTGTAGAAATGTTCTGGTCTATATAAGGAACAATGTTTCAGAAAGAAGCTCAGCTTTTTGCCAAGTTATAGCAGCGATTTAGCATTGCTGTTTGGTGTTTTACCTAATATGGACAACATAAGATTCTATGAGTCTGGAGTTGGTTAGCTGGAGTAGCCTCTGATTGGTGTGTCATGTCATGTGGACATCATAAGGCTCAGTGAGACTGAAGGTGGTGAGTTAGAGTAACATCTCATTGGTGTATTATGGCGCAAGGACAGCATAAGACTCAATGAGACTGAAGGTGGCGGAAGCATTACATGTATCATCTGTCCATCTGTGGCAGCATTTATGGAAAGAATACTTAACTTATTAACACCTAAGTGGTGTGGAATACCCCATCTCTTGCACCCTATACATATCTTGAATTCCAGGGCATTGTCTGAAAAATAAATTTAAAAAGAATAAGGTAAACAGAAGTAAATATTTTGTGAACACGAAACTATTTAAACTATACAAATTGCAATGTTATCAGTAAGACGTATTCTCTGCAGTGGTAATAGTACATGCATTGAGTCTTCTTAGAAACACTGTAATATATTATAATGCACACAAACCCAAAATTATATTTTTGCTAAACTTTCACAAGCAGTCTGTCATATCTTGGAAACTGAATAACCTAAACATATATTGTTAGAATATTTTTGTTAACCAGATATAAGTTTTCACATGACAACAAGAAACTCCTCAATCAGTACATGTTTATTTATGAAAATGTATGTTTAATTGTATAACAGTGTAAATAACACTGAAAAATTCTTAATATTTGCAACTTACAGTGTGTATTTGAAAGAATGTTTTATTTAACAACATCCAAGATCTCACCTCACGTCATGCAACAGTTTGTAAGTCACTGTTTTTTTGAAGTACATGTGGAAATATTGTTTATTCTCATAATTACTAACAAAGAGCCAGCAATGTATCAGGTATAGTGTGATAAAAATGGACACTGACAATGAATTTTCCTGTCTCACACCATGGCATAGCACACCATACCCCTCAATATCATGCAGGGCTGTCAGTTATGAGAATATGAATGTAAACAGGAAAATATGAATAATAAATGATGAACAATGATTAATTGCTCTACTGTGAGGCATCATAGATTAACAATTATTTTGTTAATAACTCATTGCACTTTCTAATATTGTCTGTTATCAGTTGTTAAATCACTTAGTAAATAAACCCAGATCCAAAAAGTTTCTGGATGCCATAAGGAGCTATGGGTGTAAACTGGAAGTATACAAAAATGGTGCTATAGCTAGAGCTATATTTTCAGCATATCAGTTTGTACTACACTGTATTACTGGTAGATTTACATAATAGTCTGTGCAGTGGTTTTCAGATGAAGGACTAATGCATAGTTCTTAGGAGAGCAACTTTTCAACACGTAACCTTCTGGGGAAGACTACCAGTGAGACACCGATGAAGTCATTTGTCAGTCAAAGTATGGTCCACTCAGCCTTCTGGGGAACCTTTACCAATGAGACACTGAGAAAGTCATTTGTGAGTCAAGCTATGGTTCACTCAGCCTTCTGGGGGGCCTGTACCAATGAGACACGGATGAAGTCATTTGTCTGCTAGGTGTGGTCCACTCAGCCTTCTGGGGGACCTCTATCAATGAGACACCAGTGAAGTCATTTGTCTGTGAAGGTTTGGTCCACTCACCCTTCTGGGAGATGTCTACTAATGAGACACCAGTGAAATAATTTGTCAGACAAGGTGTGGTCCACTCACCCGTCTGAGGGACCTCTGTCAGTGAGACACTAGTAAATTAATTTGTCAGACAAGGTGTAGTCCGTTCAAACTTCTGTGGGACCTCTAACAATGAGACACCATTGAAGTAGTGTATCAGTCAAGGTGTGGCCCCCTTCCTTCCTGAGCTTATCAAGTCATTTCCTGTAGTTTCTAGTCATAGTAGCCTCCTGGTTTTCTACTCTTTGAGAAATAATCAAGGATATAAATGTCTGTTTTAAATGCCATATTCTGGTGTATCAAAGAAGGTGATCTTCCTGTATGACATGGTTGTTTTTTACCAGGATTATCCAACTCTGAGGCCCTGCATTAAGGGCAATGTCTTCAGCATGATCCTATGCAGGTTGCATCTAAGAAGGTGACAGCAGGATGAAATTAATGTATTCAAAATGTTATTTGCAATAATCAGGCATATACCCAGCCAACCTAAGATTTTGGGCTTACGTGATAATAACCTAAGACTGAATCTGCCTAAAATGTATTTAATTACCTAGTGATCAAATGAGCATGATATGCTATTATGAATGTCCAAACATAGATGAAAATAAAGTAGTTAAACATATCTAAAACAGTATCCTAATATATTCCAACAAAAGTACATTTATTGTTGAAAATTTAGAATGTTAAATGAAGGCATTATATTTAAAACAATGTCCTAGTATGTTCTAACAAAATATGCTTTATAGAATCAACATTTATTTCAGGAAATAACTTTTGTTTTTGAGAAAAAATCAAAATAGTTTAAACTATTAAATGGAAGGTTATTTTTTTCATTTATCAAAAATTAAGAAGGAGGGGGTAATTAACCAGCACAATAAATATGTATACTTAAATGTCTTTATTTTTTAATTTCAGATCATTTTTATTGGTTCCAGACATTTCCCCCCAGTGTAATTCCTGATGCTGTTGTTACTTTTGAAAAATAGAGGGGAGGGTACTGGTAAGGTAAGAAGGGTCATGAGACACAAGGCCTTGGGATATCTATAAATTTATGAGTCTATGAATCTAAAGGTACTCATAGCTGATCTTAGGTAAAGAATAAAGTAGTAAAACTAGTTTATACCAGAAATGGAAATTTCAACATGTTAATCATCACAACCAGGTTTTATTTTGGATTTTTTCTGTTGTTTGTGCTAATGTACAAGATATTCTTATTTGTAGTCACTTAATTTCTAGAACTTTTATAGGAACCTAGACATATTCATTGCAAAAATGTCAAAATCTAATGACAGAGGCGCAAATTTTGACTGCAATAAGAAGTGCTTGGCTCATCTACTCTGCCTGTTTTCCGTATGGATGAGTAAGCTACAAATAACAGCCTACATTTCTCTACTGGTTATAGAATCCTGACTAGAGATGCACAGCCGCAGCATCCCAATTCACTAAACGCCTGAAAAAAACAAACAGAAAACAGCAAAACATTGACCCTGGCTTATCCTCCATGTCTCACCACATAGAAGGCTTTGCCGTTATGCCCCCATAATTAACATGCTTTGAGGTCACATAGCCTTGTGGAAGGTTATGGATTTTTAAACAAATGAGATCTCAGTAAAGCAGGTCTCAGTTACTGATCTGGTTACCTTTCCAAGACTTTGTAAGAATTAGATACTGTCTGTTATTTCTGTCAATGCTTTTAACTGTGTAACCCTTTAAGAATGGTATTCCAGTTAGCCACTATCTCCTTCAAGCAATCCACCTTCCAGTTTTAGAAGATATTCTCTTATTTCCATATATCCCCTCTTTGAAACATCATACAAATGTGAACCCCGTGAATTCCCATATTCTCCAGCAGAGCTACAGGATGGGTGGATGGAGAGCTGAAGGGAGGATGCATAGGTACCAATATGTAGGGCATGCTGATTTGCATATGGAACCTTAAGGGTAAAGAAAAGAACAGTAGGTATAGGGTGTTACCTGTTACACTGTCCTTTTCTTGTAAAGGTTACAAGATGTTATTAGGTTGCTACATAATAAACATATATGTTTTACAAACTTTCTGTGCTGTCATGCTTAATAAAAGGACAGTAAGATAATAAAATAGATTTATTACTGTAGCAACCTAGTAACTTGCTGCTGTCTTTACAAACAAAGCATGACAATTTACAAGCTGAAGTGTTTTGCCTGGAGCACCAAATTTCCTTACTTCAGCTGTGTACTCCAGTTTGCTGTTTTTATCATGTTTATACTTTGCTTCATCTTTCAAGGACTGTACATGTTAAGTTGTACTAGACTGCCTTTATATGGCATTTGCTGAAGAATGTGTCGATATTTGTTCCCCTCTTTTGTAATGCCTGTTCCTAGTCTGTGTCTATAAGAAGATTAATTTAGCCTCATTGAATGATTTTATATGTTATACTTTATAGGAGATGTTTACTAGATAAAAAGTAATAACAGCGCCTTATTTTGTGTTAGTGGTGTCTATTCTTATTTGTCTTGTATCCTACAGCCTTTTCTTCAATTGCTTGTTTACTTTTGGATCTAATAAGGCTATCTCCAATACTGCTTCCAATTTTATGCTTCCTTTTTCTTCTTCTTGTCTATATAAGTACTCTTTGCTATTTTTGGCACTGAATTCAAGTCAACACATTTTAGACTTGTCATTTTAGTCTGATCTTGGAAATTCCCTTTTCAATATTTTTGTCTCTTCTTACATACAATCCCACTTGCATATTTTGTGTCGTAAGTAAAAATGCCAGAAGGACCAGCACCAGTGTTGATTTCTCTCATAGCTTGCAGGTGTATATTTCTTTGAACAGAGTAGCCACCATGAACTGAGATCCTCTGTGTCCTTTTAACTAGCCAGTGCCTTACCTGCACTGCTACACTACACCTTGAACTAAGTTTGTCTAATGTGGTCACTAACCAGTACCTTGTCAGATACCTTAAGTATTTAACAGTAGTAGCCCTTTCCTGTTTCCATAGTTACAGTACTAACCATCCAACCATGATCTTCCCGCTGTAACTCTGTGCCATTTTTGTTGCAGTACCTTACCGGCTTTTAAATATTTTAATATTATTTCCCTCAGTAGTTATGCCATGATCTTTCCTACGACAAAAGTAAAGCTGACAACCTCTATCCTGTTCCATCTATCAATGAAAACTACATCTAATGTCTTTCATTCTTTGTAAATCACCCTTTCCCCCACTGACTCAAATGCCTTTCATTATACCTTTTCTTTCAGTGAAAGTGTTAAGCCCTCCCACTCATTTCTCCTGGCTTCTGTTATTATATCTGACTGGCTATAATAAATGTCTCCATTCCTTGTTTAAACAAATTTGTTGTGAGGTTAAAAATATTTATTTTACTGAACACATTTGAAGAAAACCTTTAACAGCACAAAAATGGTAGCCTTCCAGTAGATATAGGACATGGACACCAAAATTAGAGCTTTCGTCCACTTCTTCAGGAAAACTACTTACTCACCCGCCATAATGACATAAATAGTATTTTCTTGGTCTACCCCTGCTCAGAAGAAGTCATGTTTATTTTGATCAGGTTGTCAGAGTGAGCTTCGAATGAACCTGACTGGCCAGCACTGGGCACCGATTGACCGAATTTATGATGTAAAGTAGGAACTGGCATCTGCTAATTTAGTCATCCCATTCTAAGCACAGATGAGCATAACGTCTGCAGTACACATTCTCTGACGACTTAACGCATTTTGAATATTGGTGACTGGTACAGTCCGATGTGCATCTCCATTGCGAGTCCCAATCCACAGCTGACCTTACACATGGGTAGAATGCTGTACTATGTACAAACCTGATAAAGGTTAGGAGATTTTTAAATTACATCTGGCTAAATGAATGGGTCTAGAAGGAACCACTGCAGTATGTGAAATCTGGCAAAAAATAGGCTTCCAAAGGATCACAGATCCATAGCTTTTATCACATGATGTGACTTTTTAGTACTTGTATACTGTTATAAGTAGTTTGATGTGAGTTAATTCATGATGAATGAGTGGTAAGATGTGGGCTATCTCCCCCGCTCCCTCAGTAGTAAGCGTTTATTACTTTTATGCTTGCTGTTTTATTCTTTTTGATGTGTTTTGTCAACATTTGTTTTTGTTAGATTCTGTTTGATGATGTAACAGTAGAAAGAAGCACAGTATCCCCTACGAGAGTATAATTATCAGTAAAGCAGAGTTCATATCTATCCTGTAAGAGTATACTTGCATTTACAAGAGATTTCCTTGTACTCCTGAAGAGGTATAATAGGTTTATAGGTAAGTATTAGGCTAGCTGCCCTTGTGGGCTATTTTAAGCCTAGCCAGTTTGTCTTTTTATTCTTGAAATAACCTACCCCACTTTTTTATAGATTGGTCTTACCCATCCTATGGTCGATAATTATACATTACTCATAATGAGAATAACTGGGATCATATCATAGATAATTTGAGGAGACCTATGCGTAGGATAAAGTGTTTAGGAGCTGCCTCCATCCATTAGTAGTACACAGGACAACTCTGAGGTAAAATTTCTGTTTCCCATTCATAAATCTAAGTTGTATTTGAAAATGGACAGGGATGGACTTTGTTTTATGTGGACGGGGTGTCTGTTCCACAACAGAGACATCTTCTGTGAAGTATACCTGTCCCTCCAAATCATATAGTCATTGTAAGTGCTTCTTTAAAATTTCAGTATGAATTACTTGCATGTTCTACACAGATAATTACAATAGTCTTTCAGCTACCCTTATCCATTCGGTAAATTCCACTGTACTGCTATACAAATGCAGTACTTCACAAACTATTTCAATCTAGAACCAGTTAAATTTGGCAAAGCAAGTAAATGAAAAAAGAAGTTTGGATAACCCCAAAACCAAAACTTTCCTTTACTTCAAATCTAAATTCTCTCTAGAACTTTAAGAAAACAGTGAATTCCTTTTTGTCAGTACACTGCATGCAAAATTATGTAATGCTATAATCTCAAAATTTAATCTACAAAGACTCAATTTAATAAGTCCCCCTCTGCCAGTTTAAGAGTATCATCACAATAATAGGTTCATAGATGGTTACTGGGCATGCAGTCCAAGAGACCATTAAGGAGCCTTGCCCAAATTCCCAACTGCCCCAAAGCAGTGTCTGGTTAAGTGACTTGCTCAAGGTCACACAGTATGCACATGCAGATGGAAAGATTTGAACCCTGTACTTGTGGCACAAGAAGCAAGTCATTAACAAGTCAGAGCTATAGATGTTCTTCGTGTTTCACTGTTGCAGTCATTGCATTTGGGTAATCTGCTGGCAGGTTGCCCTCAGTTGGCCTGAATTCCAAAGTCTTGGGTCCTGCATCGGTTGCTGTCTCCTCTTCTGTGATGTCAGGTCGTCAGGGGTATAAAACATGCAGCTGACGCCATTTTTTCCAGTCTTTCTTGCCGCGCAGTGCCTGAAGCAGAAGCATTTTGCAAGTGCCGGTCGGCCGACTACTGAAATATTCGAGTTTGAGTTTCAGAACCGAAGTCTTCACTAAAACTAAGTACCCCGTTGGGGAAACTTTTTACCGATGTCAGAAAAAGTTAATAATTGTATTACTTGTGGGAAGCAAATACCTCATAAGGATTTCCATTTATACTGTATTCCTTGCCTAGGTCCTGATCACAACGTACCTGGCTGTCGATTTTGTGCTAGATTTAACCAACGCACTATTAAGCGTCAGTATATTTTTGCATCAAAGTATTTTGGAAACAGATTTAATTACCCTGAAATGTCGTTGGATAGCAATCTGACTACCGGAGTACATAAAAAATGCAAAGAAAAGGACAGAGAAAGGCAGTCGAGATCCAAAATCGATAACGAAGCTTCTTCTAAGCCAGTTGCTGGTTCGCCGGTACTCAGTGAGGTGCTTTCACAGCCCCTGATACCCGCTACCTTCCAGTCGCAGGCCTCTACCAACACCCATGTGGAGTCCGGCATGCTGCAAGATACTCAAGGTATTGGACCGACGGATGTATCTCCCTTGGATGGGTCCGGAGCCGCTGAGCAGGCACCGGCTTCTGAGGGTGTATTCAGACCTCAACATTTGTATATCAAACCTATGACAGCTGCAAAACCAAAGACAAAAGCAACTTCTATAACTAAAAAACCGACGCACGAGCCACGTGCACAGGCCTCTATGCCTAAAAAAACAGATGATCAAAATGGCCGAAGACCTTATTACCTTTATCAGGGATACCCATCCCCCTCCTGATAAGAGGCCTAGGCAAGACACTGATTATGACTCTTCAGATCAGGTTTCTATTTCTTCTGATTCCTCTTTTGATCAGGAATTATCTATACCTCCCTATGAGGATTCTGATGCTGAGGAGTCTATTCCATCTGCATCTCCTCCTGAGGATTATTCATTTGGAGAAACCTTGCATACTTTGAGGCAGCATTTTCACTGGGAGAGTCAAGACTTCTCAGAATCAAAAAAGAGGCTCAGGGATTTTCTTCTTCTCCCCTCAGCACAGGCCTTTAGCCATTCACCCTGTTTTAGACATAGTGGATGATGTATTTTCAGAGTTAAGCTTGTCCCCTGACTCCTTACCTCCAGCTCCCAGTAAGCCTGACAGATATTACAGGGTCCCTGACTCACATAAATTTTTATTTAGAAACCCTGCTGCTGATCCTGAAACTATTTCACAGGGTCCAAAGGGAGTTAAGGCCTCAACAGCAAAAAAATCCTACCCCCTCTGACATAGATTCAAGAGCACTGGACAGATGGGGAAAAAAGGTTTATACTTCTGCAATGGCCTTAAACTGTCAATTTCATATGCTTAAGTACCAACAACATGTTATGGGATTGCTGAAACAGAAAATGATGTTGATTTCAGAATGTGCAGAAAATAAAGAATTGCAGGAATTATTGCATGCAGCTGAACAAGTTGGAAAGCATACTTTGCAATGTGGTTTTGATTCCTTAGAGGCCTCTTGCAGGGCCGCAATAACCAGATCTGTGATGGAACAAAATTTACCTGATCATGTTAAAGCTAAATTGCTGGATGCACCTTTACAGCATGATTCTCTGTTTGGTATTAAGGCAGAAGAGGTTTTAAAGAAAATGGAAGACAAAGCTAAGTCTATGCAAACTGTTAAAGACTTCTTACAAGTGCAGCCACCAAGATTCAGTAGACACTGGCCTACCAAAAATTGGTCCTTTCCTGTGTCAGACAGAGTTCAAAGGGGCAAATCCAAATGCTCTAAGGGTTCCAGATACCAGGCGCAAGATTCATACAGGTCAAAGCAATGGGGCGCGTCCACCTCCAAATTTGGAGGAGATAAAGCACAAACCTACAGAAAGCAATCCCAGTGACTTACTTCCCTCTGCCTTCACCAAACACTTATCTTTTGGCAGCACCCATAGGGGGAAAATTAGCACTTTTTGCTCAAAATTGGCAGTTAATAACCCAGGACAAGTGAGTACTAAACATCGTATCACAGGGATACAGATTCCATTTCCACACTCTGCCAATGGCAAATGGTTGGCCAGATCTGCCAAAACATCAATGGGCAGAGGCACAGAAACAGGTTATGTCCCTCATGGATATGGGGGCCATTCAGACAGTACCAGAACAGGAAAAAGGACAAGGTTTTTACTCAAGACTATTCTTGGTACCCAGAAAGGACAAGGCCTGGAGGCCAATACTGGATTTATAGATTTTGAACACATATCTGGACATTCCAAAATTCAAAATGCTGACTTTGCAGCAGCTTCTACCCATGCTGGGCAAGAATGCTTGGCTGGTGACTTTAGACCTAAAAGAGGCATACCTGCATGTCCCAATAAGACAAGCGTGCAGAAGATACCTCAGATTCAAGGCTGGCTTAATGCATTACCAATTCTCTGCACTGCCCTTTGGCTTATCTACTGTGCCCAGGGTCTTTACAAAGTGCCCGGCACTAGTAATTGCATTTGCAATACTTAACTGAGATGCTTGACAAAGGCCTATCTTTCTCATCAATTAAAATCCATGCCTCTGCCATTTCAGTTCATTACAATACAGAGCCACCAATCTTTTCTCATCCTTTACTAAAGCAGTATCATAGAGGAGCCAAAAATGTAAGGCCTCCTAGAAGATCACCATTGCCTGCATGGGACCTCAATTATGTGTTGGAAAAGCTCACCCTGCCTCCATTTGAACCATCTTCTACCGCTGATATAAAGTTCTTATCATGGAAAACAGCTCTGCTTCTAGCAATTACTTCAGCAAGAAGAGTTTCAGAGCTACAGGCCCTCATGGCTATAGAGCTTTTCATCATATTTTACCCAGACAGGGTATCTCTGAGGATTTATGCCTTTCCTCCTCTGCCTCTTCTCCCCAAGGTCCTCCTAAAAGTCAGACAAGAGAAACCAAAGATGATACTAATTGCCCCGGACTGGCCCTGCCAATACTGGTACCCAATCCTAAGGAACTTGTCTCAATACCCAGCTTGGACCTTGATCAAAGACCACAACTACTGTCCCAGCAAAACAATCAGATCATGCACAATCAACTACAAACTCTGAACCTGGCAGCATGGCTGATCATGTAGTCATACAAACAACAACTCTCAGTAAAGCTGTGATGGATGTCATTTCAGAAGCCAGAAGGCCTAGTACTAGAAAATCTTATGCTGACAAATGGAAGAGATTCTGTGCTTGGAATCAAGCACAAGGAACTGATACAGCAGAACCAAATATTCCTCAGTATCACACAAGGTATTATCTGATTCCAGAAGAAGACTCACCCAAAGAAGATATCTGAACTTCTGATAAACTCAAGTGTAGCTGCATTGCCTACAGATGCAACACAAAGTGCCTAAATGGAGTATTAGTGTTAGTCACATCAGATTTCTGCCACATAAGACACAATTCAAACTTCTGTGTCAGTCTTGTTAAATTTTCTGCAGAATGCTTGGTCTGGAAGACTGGAAGACCCTTCTGGTTTGCTACAGAGAGTGACATTAAGGTGCAGAAGTAGGCTGACTGGGTGCATTAATTCACTCTCCTTTCTGTCAGGGTCACTGAGTCACAGATGCGTGTGCTGAAGCAGTCCAAGTATACCTATTTATTACAATGTCCCCAGATGCTGCAGCCCCAGCAGTTGTTATTTAGTCATTTAGTCATGTCTGACTCTTTATGTCCTCAAGGACTTCAGCACAACAGGACAGTCTACCCATTAATGCATCTTGCATTCTTGTAAATTCATACGCATTACTTCAGAAGTGCTATCTGTCTTACCTTTACCACGTTCTGCTTCCTCTTCTTCTTTGGTTATCAATCTTTTGCAGCATTGCTATCTTCTCCAGTGAACACTTTACTGACATCATGTGGCTAAAGTACTGGAATTTTAGTTTTATCATACTTTTTACAGAACAGTCTGGATTTATTTATATCTACGGAATTCTCAAAAGCCTACTCTAACACCACAATTTAAAGGCATGGATTTTCCAAGCTCACCACCTTACTTATAGTTTAGCTCTCACAGCCGTGTTATTACTATACAAACTATTGCATTGACTATACAGATTTGTTGACAATGTGATAATCTCTGCTCTTTAATATTTTTATCCAAATTTGCCATAGCTTTCCCTCCAAGAAGCTTGCTTCTTTTAATTTCATGGATACAGTCACCATCTCGGGAGATTTTTGATCTGAGGCAAATAAAATCTGGCAGTGCCTCCCCCTTCTTCCACATGTGTTTTCAAAGAATCAACAGGGCTGGATGACTCAGTCTTAATTTACTTAAAGTTGGGCACCGATAAATCAAAAGTAAATGTTTTTTTTCTTTTTCTGGTAATCTCTTTGCTCCTCTGTTATCGAGTGGATGTTGGCAATTTGATCTCTGGTGCCTCTACATTTTTTAAAATCAGTTTGCACATCTGGCAAGTCTTATTTTATGTAGTTGTTGTTGTATGTTGTGAATATCTTGTAGGATCTTAAGCATTACCTTGCTAGCATGTAAGACAAGTGTATTTATCCAATAAATTCAAACCTCATTAGCAGTGCCCTTTTTGGGAGTAGAGTATTAACCAACCGTTTCAAATCCAGTGGCCAGTGCTGTGTTTTTCACATTTGCTTCTAAATTATGAACAACACAGTGACATCATTATTTTGCACGATTTTAAAGTCACTTCTTGCAGCCTTATTATTAGCAAGGTTCATAGGTTCATAGGTTCATACTAGGCTATCTGCCCGAGGGCATTTACAAGCCTAGCCCATAGTTTTGTGGCTTACGCCACCCCTTTAGTATGGGGAACTATACCCATTATTTTGCTGTGCCTCTGTTGAGCAGTGACACTGAGGTAATCCCTGGGGTATATCTGCGATCTCCCATCCATTGGTCAAGATTTCTCTTGAACAAGGCCAGCGAGGTGCTCTGCCTCACATATACCGGGATTTTATTCCACAGCATAGGGAGTCTTTGGGTGATGAATCTATCCCTCCAGCACGTCCTATTAATAGCCGTGTCGAGGTTTAAGTCTCCCGCCCTTGTGGCTCTGACGGATCTAGATTTTTGAGGTGAAGCATATTCATCAAATCTGGGTTTGACATGGCCTTGTATGTTAGGCAAAGGTCACCTCTGAGCAAGCGGTGGCGACTGAATAGAGCTGGAGTTCTTTCAGTCGGGCAGCATAGGACAGATGTTTGAGACCCTTTATCCTTTTGGTGAGGAACTTTTGTGGCCTCTCCAGCTGCTGCAAGTGTCGGGTCAGATACATTCGAATGGGGCATTGTACTCAGTCATTGGTCTGATGAGTGATGAGTATAGGGAGACTATGACCTCCCTTGATCTAGATGAGAATCCCTTCATGATAAGGTGGGCAATGTAGAAGGTCTTCCTAACTACTTTAGCTACATGGGTGTCGAATGACAGACTACTATCAACCTGGGTCCCCAGGTCCCTGATAACTTCTTCTGTGCTCAGTGGATTGCCACCTATTTGGTAGCTAGGGGTAACCTTGTTTTTCCCAAGGGTATGACTATGCATTTTTGGCATTTAACTTTAGGCCATGGCTCTGGCACCAGTTATCCGTTTCTGTGAGACCCTTCTGAAGGATATCTGTGTCAGATGTGTTTTCTACTATGGCGCCCAGTTTGCAGTCATCTGCAAACTTTGTCAGCCATAACCCTCCTGTGTTTGCTTGTACTTCAGAAAAGTAGATGCCAAACAAGAGTGGGCCCAGGACTGAGCCCTGTGGTACACCACTTGTGACAGGCTTTGAGTCTGACATGGCGCCAGCAACTCTGACCCTGTGGGTTCTGTCACTCAGCCAGTTTGCAACCCATCTTGTGATGTATGGGTTAACATTTAAGCTGATGAGTTTTTCAATGATACCCGAGTGGGGTATTGTATCGAAGGCCTTCGCCAGATCGAGGTAGGCTGTATGGACTGCCTTTCCCTCATCAATGGCTTTGGTGACTGTTTCGAAAAAGTCAACCCAAGGCTTTCTAAGGCCTAATTAACTTTAGTGTCCATGATATCTGGCTCTAAATCAGAACAAAAATACCGTTGTGATGTTACAGTCCTTCTTATGTAGTTCTCCTGTATATTCCTGACATTCTTCTTAATATTTTCTGTTTCCGTTAAGACCCTCTCATCTTTATATTTTATTTTTATATTTATGAAGTTTCCCTTGCCATCACAAAACTTATTGAACAGATGTTGTCTTTCCATTCTAACATCTTCCATTTACTTTCACTGCTAATCTAAATGCACATTTTTACCTCTTCTTCCTATTCAGTAGAATTCTGTATTCAGTTACAGATTTTCTCTATCTCCATTTGTTTTGCTCTCCCTTTCTCCCCTTGGCCACTTCTAAGATCTTCACAGACAAACATACACAGAGACATTTTGCTTTCTTAATCTTCCTTCCATTTTACTTTATGTTGCCACATCCTGGACAGGAGCTATTCTTGTTAGAGTCCTTCAGGTTCTTTTTCCACCAGATATAACCCCTTAAACCAGTTCTTCACCATTATGTTCATACAGAATTTTGTTGACCTTGTATTTAGTTGGTTTGTGGACTTTTCCTGTCTAAAAATCTTTATAAAGAAAAGTCAGCTCCAGGTCTTGCATTTGCTGTCTGTATACATCTCTTCTGTCTCTGACTTCAGTGTTCTGTCAGTCTGATTTCGATATTAACCTATTTGTGAAATCCATGTATACAGCCATCTCTTAGGCTGCTGAAAGTGGATGTTTCCATTAACAGTGAACTGTCTTGCCAAAATCATACCGTTTTATGTCCCACTTCATTTTGTACATCAAGGCTAAACTTACCCATTATTCCAGTTTTTCTATGTCGACTAACTTTAGCATTTCAATCTCCTATGAGGAATGTAATATATAAACGTATATACATATATATATATATATATATATATATATATATATATATATATATATATTTCTTAGAGTTAAATCCAGAAATTCCATCAGATACTCATGTAGCTGACTTCTTCCTCTTCGACATCTACAGCAGGAGCATACAGTTGTATCACAGCACTTCTGAAAGGCTCGCCATATATTGTGATACAGATAAAAGTATTATTTGTGAGACTATAACTGTACACTGATACAGACACCCATTTGCCAACTATAAGGGCTACTCTATTCTTTCTGCAAGATTCCTGTCCACAATACATGTCCTGATGATTACGTGATGTAAACCCATTCCAGCCCATTTTAGTTCACTAATTTCCCAGATACTGATGCTTATTCTTGCCATGTCGTATCTAACTGCATCAAGTCTGCCTTGATTCATACTTGTTACATTCCATGCTCGTGGTGTGTAAATATCTGCAACATCAGATTTTTTCACCTGTGAGCACCACAGCAAATTAATGTCTGCTCAGCTTTAATGAATCTGCATTATAACCTGTAGGACTACTTGTACTTTTCCTATGTTCTTAATCAGCAGTATGCTGGGCAGCTTCAGGCCCGCGGGTCTCATCTTTTGGTGCCAATTTGGCATGTGTGGTTGGTTTTGCCCATAGGGTTTTCTGTGCATAAATGTTGGGAGTGGATTGCCATTACCTTATCTATTAGGCCATATTAAGTCTGCTCTCTGCCATGACCTGCCCGTATTCACTGTTCCTGTGTGCTGCAGTCCATAGCTTTCTTGAGATGAACAAGTCCCTTTACCACAACATAGTAACCCAAGCAGCAGCAGATGCTAAAGAAGTAACATATCATGGAAGGTAAGATTGCAAAGTTGTGCATCTCCCATAGAAAATTTACCCCAGCACTGCCGTCTGTCCAATTAATGGACAATTCTCAGGAAATTAAGTTCTCTTACCTTACCTCCTTAGGCTTCAAAAAAGAAATGTGATTTCCTTTCTACTCTAACCCAGAACTTTTAAAACATAAAGAAAAGGGGTTAAATAAAGTAAGAATGCAATCAAGTGTGAGGAAAAAGAAGAAGAAATTCATAGGGACTGATTCCCGAAGACTTGCCCTTAGAAGTGACATAGTCCAGTGTAAACCTGCCCCAATTCTAAAATACATGCTGTTGGTGTAAATGACTAATTCTAGTTAGTGCAGAAAAAACAAAAGATATAAGCTGTGAAAAAGCTAATTTGTGTAAATTTGCCCAGTATCCACTTGAATACTTATTGAAATTAGTTATTTAATTAGATCAGAATGTCAAGATTACCCTGAAAATGGACATTTCTTTGTTACTTGTGCTCTGTTTAGTAATCAAAAATTATGATATTCAGTTAGTGAAATAAAAACTACAAAGTAATGCCATTGCATGACAGTGAAAGTATAATTTTGTATTGTTAGTCTGCATTTTCACATGAATTGAATCAGAAAAACATGTCACCACACTGCCAGCCTCTTTCTGTACAGCTGCTTAAGTCGTACAGAATAAGATATGTCTATACATTAATTCTGTTTTTTTAGGATATTTATGCATTTATATTTACATTTGTTAACCAGGAATGTCCAGGTGTGAGGTCCCAATTTCAGTGGAATCCTGGTTAACTGTTACTAGGATATGGTTTAGGTTCATAGGTAGTTACTAGGCATGCAGTCCAGGAGATCATTAAAAGGCCTATCCCGAATTCCCAGTTGCCGCCAAGTACTGTCTAGTTAAGTGACTTGCTCAAGGTCAGACAGTAGGCAAATTAGGGCTGAGAGAATCAAACCCTGCACCACAGGAACTACAGCTTGCAGCCCTTACCCTCTGTGCCTTTTCAGTGGAATCTCAGGGATTGTTTCTTGGATATATTTTTTTGTAGTTGACGGAGGAATAACTTCTTAGGACGTTTAATACGTCTGAGTAAATTGCATGTTTGGCCTTGTGTTGTCCAGTATTTTTATTATTTTACTTAATTGTGTTGTTAAGTGGAATTATTGTTATGGTCTGTTACAATAATATGAATACAACTGTAAGAGTTTTAGAACATGAGTTTATTGGGTGCATGCAGCAGTCAGTGAAAAAAATTATAAACCCCTAACCTGCACGCGGCCTCAACCTGGTCTGTGACATCAACAAGACTTGTTGGTGGGACAGATTTGTGTCCCAGAGACTCCCCCATCTATGGAATAGACTCCCTCTCCACATCAAGCAGAGTACCTATTTACCCCTTTTTAAGCGCAGCCTGGAAAACTGGATGAGAAACAGAAAATATACCCCTGGGATTCCACTCATGTCCCTGCTGGACAAGGGCATCATGTGCTGATTTGTCTAACCATGGGCTAAACTCTTGGCTAGGCTTATAAGGGCCTCAGGGCCAATAGCCTAGTAACCTCCTTTGATCCTATGATGGAAAATCTACTACATCAGGAAATCAGCAATTATTTTTGATGTTGTAACGGTACAAAGAAATGAATATCCTGGCAATTTGTTATCTTTACTAATAGCTCATGTTTTGCCTAGTTTATTGTTGAATTTTAAACAAATGACTGGGAAATGTGAAAAGCTAATGACTCAAGAGATGGTGCTCACTTTAGCATTCTAACTTTACAAACCACCTAGAACTAGATGTAGATCTTCTTGGCTTACAGGCCTTTAGAAGCTTACTGATGCCTTTTGATTCCATTGATGAAGATGATAAACAATATAAAATTTGCTGAATTGCTGCTGAGCATTTTTGCACTGTATGGTGGCTACAATTCTAAAATGCTGAGATATTTGTAAGCAGAATAAATTAGCCAGTGAAATTATAAGAAATGCATAATAGTATCCTTCAGGAAGTCATCCATCATGGTAATTATTATATTGATAACACACCCCTAAAAGTCGACCCAGTAGTCAGGGACTTGGGGACACACCTAGACAGTAATCTAGCCTTTAACCATCAAGTGTCTGCAGTAGTGAGAAATTCAATCTATGTTGTGCAACATATAAACAAAGGTATGGCATCTAGGTCCAAGGAGGTCACTGTTCCACTCTGTTCAACACTCATCAGACATATCATTGAGAACAATGCCCTCTTCAGTATGTACCTAACCAGACACATACAACAGTTGGAACGTCCACACAGGTTCCTCACTAAAAAGAATACAGGACATAAGTAACATGTCCTATGCAGACCACCTCAAATCCCTGTCTCCTAAAGACTGTTGAGAGGAGATTTGTGCCTGGCATACAAGGCATTATCAGACCCCACAATGATGGACCTCACAAACAAACAGCACCAGAATTACTGGTTTTAAAACCTTAAACATTGCCTATAATATAAATAGGACCTGCTGGAGAGACAGATATGTATCCCAGAGACTACTCTTTCTGTGAAACAAGGCTTTCCATCCATGTGAAGCAGAGTTCCTCCCTAACCGTTTCAAGTGTAACTTGAACAACTGGATAGGGAACAAGAAGTTCATCTCTGGTTTGACACCTATGTCTCTAACTGACACAGGATGCCTGTAAATGGTTCATCTCCCAGATCCCTGCTTGTAAATGTTTCACCATTCCAAGCTCCTGCTTACACTTATCAAGGGTACCAGAACTTGTCAGAAACTTGGGATGCATGGCTTAGCTTAAAAGGCCCTTGTGGTCATCATCTTAGTAAACACCCATGACTGTGTGTACCTGTGAAATCTGACACATTGGTAGCAAACTGCAGTCGAAGATGTTATATGGAGAAACTGACCAAGCAATGAAGAATATTAATGGTAAGTTTAATTTGCTGAAGGAATAGTTCATAAAAGCAAATAACAATAAAATGTAGCGAGACTTGAGAACTACAGAAACTACCTGGCATTTGTCAAATCCTTAGGTGGGAAGAAGGAAGCCATCAATGACACTGTTTTCTTGACTCCAAGAAGAATAGTACACTGAAAAATGGAAGTCGACAAAATGTTGTTAGTGCTGAAGAATACACCAGCAGTCAAATCTTGCTCAAAATTGACCTTCCCTGGGTAATTTGTGATCTAACAGTGGACTAAAACATGGTAAAAGTAGCTCAGATAGAAAGAAATATGTGTGAAAAGCAAAAAGTGCAGAACATAAAAGATAAGCCAGTTAGTTCCATATCAAAGAGAGTTAAACCCCCGACTGTGCAGCAGAGGTCCCAAGTGTAAATAGTGATGTGTGCACCTGTAGGATCTGGTGGTAATGTTGGGAGTGAACAGCCACTGCCAGCTCAGCCGTCCTCCGGTGGGGTGGGGGGTTACTGTTGCTCACCATATGGGTTTTAGGGTTTTATCTAACCAGAGCACTAGGTGTTACACACTGTAGTTTGAATCACCAAACCCATGCTGTCACAGTGCATCTCTTACATTTACCTGAATGTGGAGGAATGATTCCTCTTGGGAGAACTCAGAGGAGCTGCCATGGGAGAAGGAGAGTGGTTCCAGAAGAACAAGGTAGGTTATTCTCCCTCCCATGACCAGCAAGCTTGCCGATGCTCTACTGTCTGACTCTTGCACTAAATGGTGAGCTATTGGGAGTCCTGGCAGGAATGAATGGGCGGTAGGTCTTTTACCTGCCCTCAAATGAAAGGAATGAAAGGACAAAGGGGTGCTGGTACACATGTAGCCAACGGGCAAGATCCTGAAGGAGCCAAAAAAGAGAGATAAAGCCTAAAAGCTCGATGTTTGACAATATTACAGATCTGCCTAAATTGTTAACTTCTGAAAATATCTTTCTCAGCTATGATAATGACTTTAAAGATTCAAATAATGTCATAAATATTTCTAGCATTGATTTTCATGACTGCAATATGTTTTCTTTCAAAATTTGGTTTTAAATTTGTGTCTGCCTTTCTTCCCAATCCCATGGGTACAAATACAAAAACAAGCTTTAAGTTAATAATATTATTTCTACCAAAATGAAGTAGTAGTTGTAGGAATAAAGTTATATTTTTCTTACCATTCTGAAACTGTGTGGATGCAGATGGTTGTGTGTTGTTGTACACAGACTATATTGTTTCAGAAAATATTTTTATGCTTTCATTTCATAGCTACACAATTAAACATTTTTCTTGTAAATAAAATTAAAATTTTGACTGTACATTTCAAAAAAAACATTCATTATGACATGACATAATTTGAATGGTGTATTTTCCAGTGGCCAGGTGAGAAAGATAAGCTGATATTTACACTTGCACATTCGGGTAACAATATTAGTGTTCTTATTGTTTCACAATATGCAGCTGTGTGAGAAGAACCTTTAAAATATATAGCAAATTATTCCAAGTCAATCTGAAAAGCTATTAGAATGCATTATCTGTCTGTGGTGATTTCAGAAATTTGGTTTAGTTATTTTAATGGTTCAGGTCCCAACGTTTTATTGTATGTCAGATTACATAAACATGTAGTAGTAGCTGTCTTAGTTTGTCCTTTATTTCTTGCTGTAATATTGTTTGCAGAATGGTGGCATTTTTATTAATGATCATTTGTTTAAACATGTTATCAGGGTAGATTCCTGTGGTAGAGTTTCTGAATATTTTATAAAAAAAGATTAATGGTATGATTTGGAATGATGACAGCTACTGGTTATACCAGAGCCAATATTCATAGTTATTTGTGCAGGATGGAAAGCAAACTTAAGACGCCATACATACTTCACAAGACGATTTTGATTTAGTGTAGAACACATTTTTTACTTTGTTACATAATTTAAAACTGTAGTTGGTATACTATTAAATCTAGTTAAAACATTTGGCATATTCCTTAGAAATTGAATTCTTAAGCTCTAAACTTTATGGTTTTATGACATTTTTGTGTAAATTGATTTTATAAGACCCTCTAGTAGAATTATTTTTTATATTAGTTACCATAGGGTTACCCCCTGTGACAGATATAATTCTGTGAACACAGAACACCTTTCTTTAAAAAAATATAAAGAGAAATCCCATGGGGTTCAGAAAATATCCCAGTGGAGGTGTTAAGAGCTTTGGTCAAAAGTTCTGTTTCTGTGAATGTGGAAAATGTAAGGTTGCCACCCGTCACGTTGTCTGTGGGACACTCACGGGTTGAGCTGCCTCGTCCTGTTGCCCGCTGTGCAAAGTTCAAGTCCCACTTTTCAATCGTACTGAATTGCCGTGAAAAAGCCGCAATTACTTCCAGATTTTCCGTGGCAATTCAATGACGTCACCAACCCGGACCTGCAGGCAAAGCTGCTGCCTGTTAGGTATGGGTGCTTTAATTCGTGCAGCAATTGGCTGCAATTTATGAAAGGGGTTGGGATTGGGGCAGGAAGAGCCCTGCAAAGATCGTAGCTGTAGGAGCGCTTTAACAACCGCTAAAAAAATTACCGAAATTTGTTTTTTTTCTAATCAGCCAGCAATCCATCCATTCGTCCAGCCAGCCAGCCATCCATCTAGTCAGCCAGCCAGCCAGCCATCCATCCATCCATCCATCCATCCATCCATCCATCAATTCATCCATCCATTCATCCAGCCAGCTAGCCATCCATCCATCCATCCATCCATCCATCCATCCATGCAGCCAGCCATCCATTCATGCAGCCAGCCATTCATCCATTCATGCAGCCAGCCATTCATCCATTCATGCAGCCAGCCATCCATTCAGCCATTCATCCATTCATGCAGCCAGCCATCCATCCAGCCAGGCATCCATTCATTCAGTCAGCCATCCATCAAGCCATCCAACCAGTCATTCATCCATCCAGCTTCTACTTCCACCAACCAGCTAGCCACTCCAGCAGCCAGCTAGCCAGTCAGCTAGCCACTCAAGCAACCAGCCAGCCAGTCAGTCAGCTAGCCACTCCAGCAGCTGGCCAGCTAGCCACTTCAGCAGCCAGCCAGCTAGCCACTCCAGCAGCCAGCCAACCAGCTAGCTAGCCACTCCAGCAGCCATTCGTCATATGGTCTCGTACCCATAACAGCATCTATTTCACAGTTCACGTGGTGACGTCATGGTAGAGGGTGTGGCCAGTGTCATATTGGCCACACCCCCACGCCCCACTTTAGCCCGCTTAAAAGGTGGCAACCCTACGAAAATGTGATTCAGAGACACATAAGCCAGAATGACAAAGGGTTCATACATTGTTGCTATGCATGCAATCCAGGAGATCATAAAAGATCCAAACCCAAATTCCAAATTGCCCCAAAGCACTACTGGGTTAAGTGGCTTGCTCATTGTCACACAGTAGGCAAATTAAGGTTGAAAGATTCAAACCCTGTACCGCTGGCACAAGATGCAGCTCATTAACAAGTTAGATCCTTAGTCTTCTGTGTTAACTGCCAGGCAGCAACATACCTTCCTGGTTTTGAACCCATAATGTTAATATTTAACAGCAGCCAGGTCCAAAGCCCTACATGTTGAGCCAGATGCTTTTTACTGGCTAATCTGTATGTATTTAAATCATATAACATTAAGGCTAGTGATAATCATCGCTTTCCTGCTATAATCACCTCTGATGACTTGTGTATTGCATTGACATAGGCACTCACCCTCAGTCATACTGAAACAAACACACATGCACGCATGCACACACACACACACACACACACACACACACACACACACACACACACACACACACACATGCACTTGCACAAACATTCACCCACCCATCTTCCCCAACATACCTGTTGCCTGTCTGTGAGCAGACAGAATGCCCCTGATGTTGCGCCTTATTTTTCTTCCTTTGCCCTTCATAAATTACAGATAACTGCTTGCAGTCAATAATGAGAGACATCAGAATGTCATTTGTCTTACTGTTCCGAAAATACATTGTAAGTTTGCACCTGTTGCTGTATTAACTTTTCAAGTGCCTCAGGGTAATACTTAAAAAAATCTCCCTGGTGTCATGCAGTGTTTCTTCCATATTTACATACATACGTATAACTTACTATGGTATACAAAACCATCCACAACCCTAGCTTGTCCTGCTCTTAGCCCATTAATCAACTTTTATATCCCAAATAAACATCTCACACCTGAAGACAAACACCTCCTCACAACTTATAAACCTAACAAAACCCCAGTTCTAAGCCTTTACTCCTGCTCTTTGGCAAAACTATGGAACTCCCTTCCTTTAGCTATCAAAACTGATACTAACCTGCATTCTTTCAAAACCTCTGTAAAAGAATAATTCAACAAAGCTTGGATTTGCTCCTGTATGAGACTAGGCTGAGGTACTCTTATACCTTTTTCTACCTCTACTCTGTCTGTCCCCACTACTAACTTTCCCTCTCTTCATATACTCCTCTGAGGTTACACTCTTACCTTTTTCCACATCTATTTCTACTATCCCCTGTATCACACCCTGCCCCCTTTACCCTACACCCTTCTCTACTTGTACTATCCTATGCTTTCACCAGTATAATCCGTTACCATATTTCATGACCTCTAGAATATTAATAATCATCTATTATGTAAGTAATGCGGCACCCTCCTATTATCAAGCTTTCCATATAATTTATGCTTGAACACTATGACTTTATTATGTCTGTTGAGTTTTTATTCTGACAAACTAATGTGTAGTTTTTGTCAAATTTTGTGCTTGAATGCTATGACTTTATTATGTCTGCTAAGCTGACATTCTGATAAGCTAATGTGCTGTTTTCATATTTGTACTTGAATGTTATGACTTTGTTATGTCTGCCTAGTTTTTTATTCTGTTAGCTATATATATCTGGAGCTTTTCTCAACGGGCCTTCACTGAAAATGGATACATTATGTCCCAGTCGGACTTTCCTGGAAAACAAATGCCAAATAAATAAATAAATAAATAAATAAATAAATAAATAAATATTTGTCTGAAAGTCTTAAGCACAGCCATTTAGAGGTGTGACCCCCCCCCCCCCCCGCACCTAATGGACATAATCCCATCCCTTTCAAATGCCACTGGGTTTAAGTACATCCCTCATTTTGCCTTATACTTGCCCTTTCCCTCATATCTGCTGGACCATTGTAGGCAGTCAGTAGTAGCAGACCTTAGATTTTCAAACTTCTTAGTACTCAGAAAATACGTCATATTACAAGAGCTATGTTGTAGTGCAGAGGACTAAAGTACTGTCAGTGAGTTGTTTCTTGAGGCAGAGGTTTGCAGTTTGAAGCTTTTTTTTCTCCTTTCTCTCTCTCTCTCCCTCTCTCTCTCTAAGTGCATTGTAATAAATAAACAACATCCCAGGTGTCTAGTTTTAGTGCAGAGAACTAAAGCTCTGTCCAGTTGATGTATTGCGTTCTATGCCAAGGGTAAAAGGTGCAAATCTTTTTTACCTATTCTTATTTTTTTAAAGTGTGTCTGGATAATATTTAACAAGTGTCCCTGGTAACTGTTAGAGGTCATATATCAGTTAAAAATCACTCTTTTATATAAATAAAGCACTTGTATCCTTAAATGTGGCACACCGAGGCCAAGAAAAACCAACACAAATTGTAAGAAAGTAGAAAAAGTGTCAGGCAGTTCTCACTTTATTAAATTACAAACCCTCCCTTCACCTTGGCATAGCCAATATGACTTTTAACTGGAGCTATCCAGTAAGATGACTATTTGTTCATTAAATGATACACTGTATTTATTAGATTTTTTTAGTTTATATTTTTATCATTGGATTTGTTCATACTGTTTTATACTGTTTCATTATGTAATTTTGATCACAGTCTTTTTTTACATTATATAAAGTCATTAAAAGAGTTATTAACTTAGTCTAATGAAGTCCAGTGTAATTCTGTGGAAGAAAGTGCTAACTGAATAAAGTGCTGCCAGCGTCTATCAGTGTATCATTCTCTGCTTTGTTATTGTATGTATGTGTGTATGTATATATATATATATATATATATATATATATATATATATATATATATATATATATATATATCTATATGCACATACATACATATGCATACACACATACACAGACACACATTTACATGTATGCATACAATTATAGGACAACTGGTTGAATATATAAGTACACACACATACAGATACACACACACACACACACACACACACACACACACACACACACACACACACACACACACACACACACACACACACACACACAGGTTCATAGCTTCATGGGTGACCTCAGGGGGGGGGGGTTTAGAGCATGACCATGCTTCCCAAATCTATCTGATCTATCTGACAAGCTTTAATACGCTAAGGTTATTTTAGGGGCATATATATCTGAGTCTACTTCAAATGAGTGAAAGCTCATTTGAATGAAAGCAACATTATCGAGATGAGTTTGCCAAAAGTACATAACAACAAAAACAGACCACATCGAATTGCAGAAAATCGAAAAGCAGTTACTGACGTGTAGTCAGTTGCAGCAGTGGCAAAATAGATGTACAAATGCCCTTTTCCACAAGGTAGTATGATCTTGTAGTCGGTATATTTAATTTGTGGGGGGGGGGTGCAGGGGGGGGGCTTCCTCCCGTACAAAAACAATGTAACAAAGTAATTACAGTGTTTTAGTATAGTGTATTTACTGTAATGTTTCTTTAGGTAGTGTGGAATTATGGGAAGAGTTAGCAGTAGGATGTTGTGATAACGGTATAGGGCAATTTCTTTGAATATGTTTCTGACTGGGAGGTGTTAGTTTATTTTTTATGAGGAGACCCATTGATAAATTGATGAGAGGTATCTCATGAGTTTTTGTCGATGTTCTACAATTCAATGTTGTCTGTTTTCCTTGTTATGTACTTTCAGCAAACTCATCTCAAAAATGTCAGTTTCATTCAAATGAGCCTTCGGTCATTTGAAGTAGACCCATTTATCTATATCTATATGTGGTTCATAGGTAGGTACTAGGCTATTGGCCCTAGGGCCTATATAAGCCTAGCCAAAAAATGTACCCTGGCTTTCGCCACCCAAGAAAATTATTTTCCTGTGCCCCTGTCGACCAGAGCCACAGAAGTGATCCCTGGCCCTGTCTCCTAGAGACATAGGTGCCGGATAAAGGGTTTCTGATTCCTCAGCCACTAGTCCAACTTACTGTTGAATTAGGTTAAGGAAGAACTCTGCTTCACATGAATGGGAAGCCTGTTCTAGAGAAGGAGTAGTCTCTGAGACACTTACATGCCCCTTCAACATGACCTATTTATGTTACAGATAAGATAAATATACAGTTATAGGGCACTTGGTTAAATGAGTGTTGTGTTGAGGAGCAACTCACACTGACAGAGCAGTCAAAAGCCCATTTCATTGAAACACCATCTGACTGAAACATCAGACATTCAGAATCATGTGAGGGAATATTTT
Source organism: Protopterus annectens (assembly GCF_019279795.1). NCBI lineage: Eukaryota > Metazoa > Chordata > Ceratodontiformes > Protopteridae > Protopterus > Protopterus annectens. The sequence goes on from NC_056726.1 coordinate 331,784,170, forward strand.
TATTCTATTTTATTTTATTTTATTTTATTAGCCACAGCAGAATACTGGTCTCCTTGGACAACTTACAGGCTCAGTCCATGAGCACAAACAAAGCAAAAATCAAATAAATATCATAAGGTGTAAACTCAAAAATATAATTTTTCAAGTGTTAATGTAACACAGAATATTATATATATAATACATGTCAGTTAATGAGTTATTATAGACAAAGTATAGTCAGTTGAAGAAATGAATATGGAGGGATGGCACACAAATGGAGAAATACTCTTTGAAGAAGAAATTATACATATATATATATATATATATATATATATATATATATATATGTGTGTGTGTGTATGTATATATATATATATATATATATATATACACACACACACACACACATATATATATATTATATATATATATATATAGTGTATGTATACACACATATATAGTTACAGCTTCACAAAGAAGTGGGAGCATGGAGGATATTGTATGTAAGGTTATATAAGTCGGCATTAGTGTGTGGTATAAGTATCTGAATGCAGAAGTTGGGAGAGTTTGAGAAAATTATGTGAATGAGGGGATAAGTCAAGTAAATTGATAGGTTATAGCAGCAACAGCAAGTTGTGCTTGAAAATGAAGTATTTATGTTCCTTCCTGAATATTATATAGTAAGAGTTTTCTTTGTGAGGTGAGAATGGATTCCCAGACCTGTGGGTCAAAGACTGAAAAGCTGTAGGCTGTGTAGTTTGTTTTTAGGTAACGTTGTGATGCAAAGACATAAGGTTGTAATCCAAGAACTGTGGAACTAGGTATGTGGAAAGGAAAAGGAGAAGTCTGAAGATTAATTAGTTTGAAAAGTAAAGACACTAGTCAGAGTTACACCCTGTGCATGATGGGTAGCCAGTGAGCTTTGGTAAGGACGTGGCAGTACTGTTGTGTCCTTGATGATAAAGTAATGAATCAGCAGATGTCACGGAGCATTCATAAAGGTATAGCAACATGTAAACCTTTGTGTACATGTTGTTTAACAGTTTCAAATTCAGCAATTGCCCTAACACAGTGCTACAATGTGCTCTAGCATGAAGACATGCAGCACTACACAGGTAACTCCGCAGGCATGCTGAATGCTAATGGTGCAGTCCGAGGGAAAGGTATATGCTAATAAGTCGTGTGCTCTCTCCCCCCAAACCACCTCCAGGATGGCATCTACATGCCAAGGAAATTGTTCAGCATTGTAGCTCAGGACAAAGGCACATATTCAATTATAGTATCTTAGGAAAAAAAGATTTTTTTTTCAAGGAGACAAATTCCCCCATAACTCCCATTTGAGGTGCAAAACACTCCCTTAAATTAAATGTACTAACTTTGCAGTCACGCAACAGTTGAAAAAAATGAAAGTACTACAGACAATGAATCAGTGTCACCGCATATGAATAGGTAACACCTGTCACTGGGAAGCTTCTTCTTGTATGTCTATGAAGTCTATTTCTGTATTACAGAATTATATGTAGCTGTACCACATTCAGCAAATTAGGCTTTTAACTAAATGGTCATTTAGGTCAGTGGACATTCAGTCATTTGAATATACCGATTTCTCATTCAAAAAAATTGACATTCAGCCATGTTTTGGGTATACATTTATGAGTTCTTGCTGATTTGTCAAAATTCGTAACCATTAAAACCTTAGTTATGGATGGTGGCATTTTGAAAATCAACTTATCAAGAAAAACAAAAACATCTTGCAGTTGGTCAACCAAAACCTCTTCCACTAAATTCACATATACGTTGTCTGAATAGTGGCAGTACTGCAGAAAGGTTTTCTGTAAGGTAAGCTGTAGGGTTGGGGTTAAAGGCAGGATTATTGTTAAGGTTAGCACCCATTAGTAAGAAGTGATGGGGGACTAAGCCCCACCCATGTCACTTTATTAATACCTGCTAAGCCTAACCCTGACCTTGTAATTTCCTCCAAACCCAACCTGACATCTTACCATTGAGAAACGCTTTCTGTAGCATTAACACTAAAGAAGACATAGACACATGTCACATACATCAACGCACGTGTATAAATGTGTCTCCTTTCCTAGCCCTTACTCTAACCCTAAGCCACAAATTCTTACACACACTCCCAACCCCTAAGCCTAGAACGTTCAACAAATCCCAAATCCTGCTTACCTTAACCGAATGCATTTGATCTTCCTTCTTACAGTGTCTTTGGCACTCCATAACGAGTGCTCTAGACAAATTTTTTCAAGCACTTTACTGATCGATCTATCAGTTTACATCTTCAATGAACTGACAATTAAAGAAAGTGAACTACAGCCGTGTGCATCTGTGTTTGTGTGTATGGATTTATACTACACTGCTCAAAAATTTGAATAGTATTCTAGCTCTTTTAGTTAAGTCAACCATAAAAGTAATAGTGCTAAACATATGTGCTATAATTCCCTCTTTTTATTTATTTTTTCTATGCTGACTGTCTTGGTTCCACAAGGTTAATGACCTCTTTTCAGTGGAGACCAAAGATTGTAATTCTACTACTAGGAGAAATTAAGCCAAGGCACTAGGGGACTTCCCCACCCCTTTTCAGTAGGTGTTGTGGGATCTTTTACATCCACCTGAGCTGTCACCAACTCAAGCAAATGGGATGCTGGTTTAATGTCTCATCCAGTAGTGACACACTCGGGAGTGCAACACTCCCTTAATAATGCACTGCAATCCACTGCAGTGTCAGCAATCCACTCACCTGGAATAAGGAAAGAACCTGTATTCTTCTTGTCTTCCAGCACCAAAGGCAAGTTTTCTGTCTGTTGTATTATTGACTCTGCTGAGTTATGGCCGAAAAAGGTCTACAGACCATCTCACCCAACTGGTTCACAATAATTTTTTTTTCTCTCTCCATATAAGTATAAATATATCTAGCTATCTGTATTGGTAGATAGCTAGATTTATATATATATATATATATATATATATATATATATATATATATATATATGTATATATATATATATATATATATATATATATATATATAGTTATATAAAATTAGGCATAGTGATGTTCAGAGGCTGTTGAGCCTAGAAAACGCTATGTCTTTAAATCCATCCAGGCCAGTCCCATGAAATTTGGGAAATAATACTGGACTGAAGATCAGGTAGAGGCAGATTCCTGTTCTTCTGAACCTTGAGTGAAGAAAAGAGTGTGTTAAGGATTCTGGAAGGAGAGACCAAGCTGGAAGAGTTCCCTGCAGTATTAAATGTGAACGTTGTCCTTCAAGCTTGAAAGAAAGTGTGTGTGTTAAAGCTTGCTCATCAACTGTAAGTGGCAGTTTGTTCTTTAAATTTTCTGTGGAAGATTTTGGTAAGGATGAACTGTGTTTATTCAAGCTATGGAAAAGTGCTTGACTTTATTTTATTTACACTGTTTAACCTATTTGCTGTAAGGAAGCACTTTGTATGTCATACCACATAAGTAAGCCTGCTATACTTTCTGAGAATGCTATTTCAGGAGACTGGTTCATTCCAATCTGTATTGTTAAATATTACATTATACGTAGAGACACAGAACAGACAGACACACATGCACACACACACACACACACACACACAAACAGTCTATATAACTGTATACGTATACAGCATATATTTTTACATTTATTAACAAGTATTGGAATTTGCACTATTGCTGTAGTTGAAATGGTGAATAATATGCTAGCTTAGGTATTGCAACTTTTCAATCATGATTGTAAAGTATTTTGCTGTAGTTATTCAGTATACAAAAATAGTACCAGGTATTTCCAAGTAATGTTCTTCCCCTGTCTTAGCTTCAAAATTATGAGGAAGTCCTCAGGTCACGCATTCAGAACAATATTTTTATACCCCATTTGGACTTATCTCATTTGATTACATAGATGCATCTGAGCCATAACTCTCAGCTGCTCTGGGTTTGGTGGAGCACTCCAGTTTAAAGTTTACACGTACTTCAGCTGTGCTTCTCCAATTTGACCATAGAAGCCTACATTTTCTGCTCATTCATTGGCTTGATTGTAGAGACAATGAAAGAGTGACTTCCTGGAGCTCATTGTGCTAATAGGATGAGTAGCAAACACCAAATATTGTTAGTTAATGCAGTTCTGAATTCACAGGTCTGTAGGAGGGACTATCTCTCTGGAAAGAAATTCTTTAACTTTTAATCTTCATTTTCTTTGAATGGAGCAAATGGATTTGAACTGCTACTGACAACCATGGAATAAAATAGAGAGCATAGGGCCAACTGATTGGTGAATGAAAATGTGCTGTGATTAGTCTGTAAAAGCTAGAGGATTAGTTTAAATCATATCTTTCAAATTCTTTCCTCAAGAATCAAAGGCAGTGGCAAAGATAATAGGGAACAAAAACTTAAAAAATCAGGAGACAATTTTAAAATGTTACTCTAATTCCTTGAGTATATTAATAGAACTACACTACAGGTTTTACATCAGCATGCATTTCTGAAGAATACGAAGTATAAAACTTGAATGTCTGATGTCATTATTGTAATTCTCAGTGATGTACCTACAATTAAAGATTTTACATAGAGCAAGGCAAACATAAGAGGGAAAATCAATGATGTTTTGCAAAATCAGGGATAGTTGAGACCTACGCATTGGATATGTAGTATGGAGGTACTCGATCAGCTGCGTGCCATGATGTTCTTTGTGCTGGTTACTACTTGCTGGCTCTGTTGTTTGTAATCCAGTCTTTTACATTCCCCTGCTACTGTCTCATTTTTTTTTTTTTTGCTGAATCATAGAGCCATGTGCTGCTAGGCTGCTAACAGTGCACTGCAGAGCTTGAGTTGCCTAACATTGATCCATAATTCCAACTAACAAATGTGGTAAGTGCTGTATATGTGTATATATATATATATATATATATATATATATATATATATGCATACATACATGTATGTACATGTCTGTATACATCCATATCTATCTATATACAGAGATATATATATATATATATATATATATATATATATATATATATATATATATATATATTTATATATATATAATAGTCATTTTAGCAGTTTTGTACCTTTTTAATAAAGTGAACTTCTTCAGAAAAAACAAACACGAAAACCTCCACATTTAAATCGCCCTTCAAAATGTCACATCACTTCCTTTTAAAGAAACATGCCAAGCCTGTTAAGAATCCTGAAAGTCACACACCTTATCTCCCATAATGAAAAACTTTGAACATACAAAAATAAAAATAAAAAATTCATCAAACAATTAAATAAAAAATAATAATAAAAACATATTTGCCAATAATGTTTTTTCATATTTAAGACAATCATGTACATTTAGGTTTTAATAAACATTTCAGATTTAAATTTTCATTTAACCCTGGTGCTTGGTCAGCCCTCAAAATACTTGCCATTTGTATTCTCTTACTTCTAGGACATTATTACAGCTAAATACAAACTTCTCCATCATCATGTATTTAAGGACAGTGAAATTAAACTTTATAAATCCTGAACATTCTACACTGTGCTTGGTCAGGGCATTGGAAAACATCTTTAATCTTAATGGCATTAACCTTTTCCCTTATTCTGTACCGCAACTCCCTAGCACTTTTGCCTATATTGAAATGTCACATCTAGCCACATAAACAATACCATTACTGAGGCAGTTAAATCACTTTTTGGCCTAAAAAACAAGCCCAGTATATTCAAAAGTGATGGAACTAACATTACTTATAAACCAGCTTTGCTTACAGTTGGTACATGTAAAAGTACCAACTGTTCTACTACCAAGTCTGAACTAATCAAATCTGTTCAAGTAATAATTTAAGATTTACAACTTTTTTAAACACAAATTGTGGATGTTCACCTATAACTTTAGTGAGATCTAGATTCCCTAGAGCAATCTTCCAATTATTTTTAACAATATTAATAATTTCTGAATTAATTATTGTAAGCAAAACTTGTAAAGCACACATTATTTCATTGTTCACTTTAACCTAATTTGACTGCTTTATCAAAATTCCCTTAGCCAAAATTAAAGGACATGAAGTGTCCCTTTTATTAAGGACATCATTTTTAATTTTGTAAAGGTCTTCAATAGAGTAGCCTTTTTCTAAAAAGAAACTGATTAAAACTTCAACTTTCCTATATAATTCTTTTTCATTAGTAATCAAGCGATGTAACCTAATAACTTGTCCATGGGAAATGTTCAATTTCATCTTTTTTGGATGGTGTAGATAATTATTTGCAAAAGTCTCCTTCCTATGTAAACCACTGTCAAACGTAGAATTTTCAGAATCCATACTAACTTTAACATCCAAATAATAAATAGTAGAACCAATTCCACTAATAGTAAATTTTAACCAAGGGACACGGTTACTGAGTTAATCAATAAATTCATAAAATAATTCTAAGTTATTTCCCTAAATAAAAAACATCTTCAGTGTATCTCTTATAGTATTTCACATATTGGAACAAAGGAACATTCTTAAGCATACTTTCTTCCCACCAACACATAACAAGATTAGCAAAAGCAGGGGCTACTTTGGCCCCATGGCCACTCCAGTTAATTGGTAAATGTGATGTTTAAATAAAAATAAATTACTTTTAAGTACCATATATCCATCAACAGTGTTATAACATTAATATCAACCTGCTCCATTTGACCATAATTTTCAAGATACTTTCTTACAAACTGTAACCCTTCTTCTTGGTCAGTGGTTGTATGTAAGGAATTCACATCTGTTGTGTCAAGCATGGTTTCCCCACCTGTAAATTTATATTCCCTTAAACTGTTCAAAAAGGACTATGAATCCTTAAGAAAATATTTACTGGCTTATACTATAGTGTTAAGTAAGTGATCTAAAAATACTGAAATATTTTTTGGGGAAGAAACAATTGACCTATATGGGAGTCTTTCCTTAGTCTTATGGACTTTTGGAATCCCAAAAATCTTCCCAAATTCTGGTTGATCAACCATTAAAAATTCATACATGCTTAATTTAATGTACCCCCCTAATTATACAACCCAAACAACTTCTGATCTATTGCATTATAACATTTTTTAACAAAATCTTTGCTGACAATCTAATAGTGCTTTTTCTTCGACAACAGAAGATCCATCTCTTCGACATAATTATCCTGTTCAACTGTAACAGTACCACACCCTTTGTCAGCTTTCATATAACTTAAATCTTTGTACTGGCAAAGCTGCTTAAGGGCTCCCTGTTCATTCAAATCTAAGTTGAACATTTTGTGTTTGGGTTTTCCATTCATTAAATTATTAAACCCAAATTCACAGGATTTAGAAAATACAATTAAAGTGTTATTTAAAAAGAGGATTATAAAGACTTGTTTTTTTTAATTTCTTCATGTGGTAAATTAACTTCACTTAAGATATATTTCAAATTCAATTTCCTTACAAACATCCTAAAATCAACAATCAAATTGGTGTAAGTGGGTCTACGACAAGGAATAAATGTAAAACCTTTTGACAAGACTTTAAGCTCCCACAATGTAAAAACTTGTTTAGATAAATTAAATACTGGACAGTTAAAACTTAATGTCCTCTTTTCCTCCCCCTGTTCAGTCTCTTCACAAGGGGAGCCTGAGCCCCTCTCCTTTTTGAAAAAAAGAGGAGGATGCCTGAGGTTGAGGTGGGGCAGCATTGGTGCAGCCCTTTGAATGTTGTTCAATTCAACAGACTGTCCATTTCTGGTAGCACTACAAGCTAATACATTATTTACTGCTTTTGTTACAGAAACATCTTTGCTAGGTGTTGTACCTTGGCCTCCATTAACTGGAAAATCATCTAATTGGTTAACATTATGTCCAACTTCACCATGCTGTCTTTCTACCCAGCCCACAGGCACTTTAACACCTTTAATAATAAAAAAGTTGGTTTGAATATGCCTTAGTGTCTCTCTCAAGTTTTTTTATTTTTACGCTAAACCAGATTGCTAACATGCCACTGGACTTTCCCAGAAATGTTGTCATAAATTTCTTGATGCATGTTGAAAGTATGATTTTTTTTTACAATATTTTCATCTAACTGTCCTACTTCTTCATTTAAAATGCAAATGAGCCCTTGATTATGCTTTATTAATGCTCACATAACATCAACCCCAGCTTTGTTGTGTATGTTAACCTTTTCATTGTAAACACTGTCTGTGTTACTAATACCATTTATAAACTTGTATAGCCCAAGACCAAATGGTACTTCCTGGAGTTGAATGCACCTTTCCAAGTAAAAGTTATCATATTCAAGGGAGTTGAGGTTTAGCCATTTCTTTTGTAGTAAAAAATAAAAGATTTACAGTCATTGTCAAAAGAAAAAAGTACCTTGTTGAATTTGGCTTGGTGGACCTCCATTGTTCCCAAATGGTTTAACAACAGGTCCATTAAGTAAATGGTGAACAGTATCAAATTGTGTAACTCTGTCACCACCATTAATAACAGTATTCCCAGACAATCCACTGGATCCACAAGATAGGGACAACTGGGAAGAAGATTGTAACTCGGACACTCCTTGGTTGTTTGGAATACCTTCCTTGGCATTGTTGGCTGAATGTAAGCAATAGTACCTCTTCATAACTCTGTTGACTTGCTGCATTGCTACCTGGAAAATTTGACTCAAAGCTTCCAATTCAATGTGCAACTTCCAGTATCATTGGTCTCCCTCGTAAAAAGCTGACATTTGGGTTTTTGCATTTTTGTTCTTTTCGTCTCAGTTATTTGAAAGTCAGCTATGTGATAGTTGATCATTAGAAGTAGACCCGTAATTATATACACAGTAGATATGTATGGTTTACTATCAAAATGTTGATTGCACATTCGCCAAGTCAGAATGGGGGATGTCTGAAGTGTCCAAACTCTGAATGTTGCAAATGTCGAACACTGATATTCCGGAATGCTAAATCTCGCCCCCCCCTCGACCTGTGGTAGCACTTGTTTCTAGGTCGAAAACCGGAGTGAATGTCAAAGTTTGCTGTTTCTTCTGAGATATAAAATTTCGGCATTCCAGTTTATATATATATATATATATATATATATGTGTGTGTGTGTGTGTGTGTGTGTGTGTGTGTGTGTGTGTGCGTGTGTGTGTGTGTGTGTGTGTAGTTTGTAGAACACCTTTGTCATCTTGAACATCTTGAAGATCAGGTTGAACAGTGGTCCTCTGATTTGAGGAGTGGAGGATGTACTACTACTGTCGTATGTAATCATGATATTTCAGAATAATTTGTAAGTTAAAAAAACAAATATTTTATGAGTTTAACTCCAATAAATGTGTATTTTTCTGTAAGCACTGAAACCTGACATTAAATTTTGTGTTCACTGTTCTTAAATTCTAGATAACAGAATCTTGAACATTTTAGACTATATATAAAAATAAATAAATAAATAAATAAATTAATATGCTCCATAACCACAAGGGTCCTACTTTAGTAATTCAGTCCCCCCAGAGGGCAGATCAGCACATTATCTCCCACACCCCAAAGGAAACAAATTTACATATAACTAGAATTTGAATGCTATGATTTTTGACCCGCTGCATTGATTTGTGATGGTCCCATGCTATGATTTTGAAAGGTGAAAGGCTGAAAGCTTGATCTTGGAGAGCTCAAGTGGTCATCAGTTTTGCTTTTTTGTGATGTTGGAATGTCATGCATTTAGGGAATGGTCATCTCTTATGGCTGTGACACAGTTGATGTCATTCTTTATTCTCAGGTATGGCTCCAGACAGCCGTCCGTTTTTGCATATATATTTAGCCACCAGTTCACAGGTATTGGTCTAGGTAGAATGCCCGGTCATCTGTGGGTGTCAGACTGGACAAGTTCATCAGTCAACCTGTTGGTATTAGTCTGGTCATGGCTATGCATCCATTTTTGGTCATTGGGTTGAGCACTCTCCATGTGTGAGTACACATCCAGACATTTGGTCTTTGTAGGGTGTCCTGAGTCTTACATTAAAAAGTATATTAACACATAGTAGTGGCAATGCTGCATTTTAGATTGATATTTTCTTTACAGTTATGAGAAACCTGGAACCATGGTGTACTAATGCCACTTCCATAAAGAGGAACATCTGACATTATACCTTTGTTCCCCCAAAAGGCTCATTTGCATTTTTCCAACCATTTTCCCTCTCATCATGTAGTGATATGGCTGTCAAAAACATGAACGCTGTAATACATCCCTCTGAGGCTTGATTGCCTTAATTTGGTGTACTGATTCATGCAGCAATGACTACTACTATTGTAATATTTAATGTAAAATGTTACTGAAAATAAGCACTTCATATCCATTTCCCTACCCACTCTCTGTCAAGCACTGGCCGTCCTGCCTGGCTATACACATTTAAGTACAATATCTGTATTTTATATAAACCACTGACAACTCAGTGACCATCTTTGCACCAGCTTCTCATAACTATATTTTTAACAGCATCGCGTATTTTATCAGTGGTACATGTAGAAGCAGTTTTATCATAGAAATAGAAGTGATAGCTATTACTTCCCAGGTATCCATTTCTGGTTTGACTCTTCCCCTCTCTAAGGTAACCCACATGCACCCTCCTTCCTGTTTAACCACCCTTTATATATGCAGACACTCTATCTTCTGCTCTGCAGCTTCTACATAAGTTTCCATTTCCTCCATCTCAGTATGGTGTCTGTATGGGTTATTTCTTGAACACAGTTACTCTGTGTTTATTTTGCTGTGTCCTGCATTTAGTATGCTGACCTCCATACATTCAGTCAATATAATCAATCCTGTTGCATTTCTTATAATATGTTTCCTTATGCAATGTCTGTCATTGTGTGATGTGACTAGTAGCAAGGAAATTGTCATTTGTGCTGTAGGTTAGGAATTAGAAGGCTGCATGTTGCCATGGAGATGGGTGATCTGTAAGCCATACCACATGGGATGCCCTTATGCATTGGTATGTAAACTGTTATGGTGCTATGGGGATTGCTACATCATTTAATTCAGCTGCAGTGTGATGCCACTCACTAGGCCATTCTGCTCCTGTTTATTAGGCACCAGAGCCTAAGAGAAGTAAGTAAGGCTTACTGTTCCTGTATGAAGAGATGGGACCTGCCTTGCAAAGAAACACAGAAGGGTACGCCCTGGTAATAGATACGCCCCAGTAGTAGGTATCTTGGGGATGAGACAGAGCTGAAGGACAGCCAAGGGAAGCTGATGCCAATGATGGCTGAATTAGCACAAATAAGAGAGCTCAGCCACCATTGTAGTTAGACGTTCACTGAAAAAAGTTCAAATAGAATAAAATAAATAAATTATATGAATTATATAATCAAATGCATTTATTATATAATAAAATAAATAAGTTAATGCACATTTTGAAATACTAAAGAAATTGGTTAGAATTTTCATTTCATTGTCAAATCACCTAGATAAAGATGACTGTGCTTAAATTGTGGGTGCAGACAGCTTCAAACTATGAACACCATCAACCATGCTCCTGTACTTAGCCCACTGAGCCACACCAGCCATTGGTGTGGAATGTGGAGTGAAGATGCAGAATTATTATGCTGCTTATGAAGTAATAAAGAAGTAGCGTATCAACTCTCAACGTGATGTTTCAGTCTCAGCGGGAAAGCCAGTGTCCAGGCCATCTCTTGAGATTTTACTCAGTAGTTGCTAAGTGCAGAATGGGGTTCTGTTTTTAGAAGCTGGTCATTTCTGACATGTTACCACGTCACTTGAGATGTTTTCACCCGGCACAGGCCTGTTTTTTGAAAAATCCTTGTGGAAATGGCTGATGATGGGGCCAGATTTATTGAGTTTGGCATTATAGTTTGCCAACCAGCTAAAGACATTGAAGTCTTCCATGTGATTTAATAGCCTGTGGAGGTCAGATGTGAAGCTTGATATTTTCTGTACAAATGGATAATTTATGACTGAGAGGATTATGTGGCATTTCCTTCATATTGGGGTTTTGTGCAATTTTGCACAACTGTGATTTTAATAAAATACGATCTTTAATACAATATGAATAATATCCTTGCTTAATGTCTGAACTAAGAAGTTTCAGATAATAATAAAACCTCTGATGATTATTGCTGAACTGAATGTGCCCGCCCATGTTTTAAAGGGCAGGCTGAAGTCTGTTTGCATCAGAGGTAAGAACAGAACTTCCTAACAATCACTTTATTTATTTTATTTATTTGCTTGCTTGTTTATTTATTTATGTAGTTATCCTTTGTTGGCTGGGTTATTCCTTTTTACAAAACCCTTTTTGTCATCGGTGGGAAAAAGAACTGGAAGTGCATTCATAAAAATGACTGGATTAAGGGTGAAGGCAAATTTACTCATATGGTGGTATGATTGCTTTCTTCTCATATAGCTTAACTGTTTTGGTGATATATTCAAATTTGAAAATTTTAGTCTGAAACTTGGGCAGGTAATATATAGCATATCTTAGTAGAGATACAAGGTGCTGAAACCAAATTTAGCTTGTTTTTCATCAAAGAATTAGTACTTCAGAACTGAAGACAGTGTAGTCTGTGGAAAGCAAAGCTACAATGTAGTTATTTGAGCCTGACACATTGGGTGCCCAATGTTTCCACTATTTGATACTTTAACAAAAAAAAAAAAATGCTAGTTTTAGACAATTAAGTAAAACACTAAAATACAAAGTAGAACTATGTTTTTGTATTTGTGCACCTGTATTTATTTGTGTGCATGTGTATGCATTTGTGAGCTTGTTTTTAAGTGTGTGTAAGCCCATGTGAAATAAGCTATGGGGAGATGGCATGACATATACAACTGAATATGATGGAGGAACTATTTTCTATCAAAATTCTATTATGCAGCATATATTCCATTAAATAAAAGCTGCAAAACCTTTTAAAAAAATATATCCATAAATAGCCAATTTTTTGGTGCATTAATGCCTTCCATGGTGGGCATTTCAGGGAAATAACTGACCTTCTAGGCAGGGTCCTTTATTTTCTTGTAACTCCTACACTTCCTGAAAGACAAAGCAAACCAATTATATTGCAAAATGTAATGAGTACATCTCATTTTTAATAAGTACATGTTAACTACATATATATTAAGTACATTTAATTCATGAAAGAAATACTAATCCATTCCTTTTAACAGGGTGGTTTATGGTTTCCTTGCCCCCCCCCAATGGGCTACATTTGCTCTTGTACTTTTAAACTGCAAGTCAAGCTACATGACATTTAATGGAACATTTAGTTTTGCTGGAGTCCATCTTTGAAGTAATATGACCTTGTTAATAGTTTATTTACATAGTAGGAATGTACATGGTGCAAACCTCCTTTACTAGAGGTTGGAGAGTGCAGCTCACTGCAGAAGTTAATTTTGTACTGCTATTAACCATGTAGAATTTTTACTATTTGTCACATTTACTGCTATATAACATTGTGAACATGCATCATTTTGCTTATATCCTTTGTATCAATGTTACTTAGAATTTTACCATTTTGGGGCATTTGAATACCACACACATGCTTTAAATTAGTACTTGGACTCCACACAAAACCATGATTGTATAGTTTTCGATCCTATTTAGTTTAGACTTTGGAAGTAATTATTAAAGATTTGCTGTTTGCATGATTTCCACCAGTGAGACTGCATTGTGGAGTAAAACACTGTAATATAAACAAATGATTTGCAGTTCTTTTCTCATTATCTCATTATAACAAGCTTCCCCACAGGTTTTCTTGCCATGAGTAGGTCAGTATAGTTTTATTACTATAATCCCACCTTCTGTACTCTGCAGAACATGGATTAGCCAGAGCATAAGGCTGAGCTCTAAATCTGTATACATATATTATGGACCAACGTCTAACCACGTGTCTTTGTACATTTGTATCATTTTGTGCACCCATTTGTTATGCTTGGGAGAGTGGAATCCAGGCCTTTATTTCATACAGTAACATCAGCCTTCCCACCCCTACATAGCCAAGATCATCATAGTATTGTTTCTATCTTGTGCAACTACAAATTACCATTCTTCTAAAAAGATATTTGGTTCAGAACAAAACTTACTAGATATTTGTGTTAGATTTCTGGCTAAAAAAAAAAAAGAAACAAAATTATTATGTCAATGTATGATTTATTTTACAGTCAAGAACTGTTAAATTTCTAGTAACGCTATTGTGCTGATTGTCATACGAGCCAACTATCAAAATTCTGTTGTAGTACTGAACTCCATACCTAATCAGCACAACGATAAGCAGGTGATAGTTTTTTAGCAAACTTTATGATCAACTTTACAACGATGTTGAAAACCATCAACTTTGGGACTAAAACAAAACCATTTGTAGGAGCCTCAGTGAACCCAGAAGTAGCAGACCTAGGTCAATTGATGCTTTGCGTCCTGATCCGTAAAGATAATTAGGGCAATAACACTGTCCCAACTAAAAGAAAGGAAAGCGACTATTTCGGGGTTAAGCAAATGGTTGTACATCCTTAGAAGGATGTTTTTAAGAGCTTTTAGTAGCCTTCTGATTCCAGGTCATCCTAATAAGCATGTCCTTATTTGGACAAAGTCCTTACTAGAACAACCTGTTACCAAAAGGTTAAATATAAGTAGGGCAAAGAGAATAACACAGTCTGCCAAAACACCCTCTTTAGGACATTTCATGTAACAGAGATGTTTGTCATAATGTCCTTATTAGGATGACCAGGAATCAGAAAACTAGTAAAAGATCTTAGAAGCATCCTTTTAAGGATGAACCACTGCTTGCTTAACTCTGAAATATCCACTTTCTCTTCTTTTTTGTTGGGACAGTGTTTTGGAAGAACAATGGATAATGACAACAGAGAACTGATAGAGAAAATGGAGTTACACACACTTGAGATGAAATTGTACGAGGATCGGTAGCTCACAGGAAAAAGCAGTGAACAGCATAATGCTGTACTGGCAATGAGTCACTTGCTTTGGCAGATTTTTCCCTTCTTTGAATTGGGGCAACTATGCAGTTGGTAAATATAAGTGTGGGGTGTGGGGTTGTGTACAAAAAAAATCAATTAAAAAGTGTTTTTTTTTCATCTTTATGAATTTCAGGCATTTTTTTGATCCTTTCAACACATCAAGTTTCAGGAAGTTGCCATTTCATAGTAGAGCCATTGAAGAGCCGGGTTTTGTATACTAAGAATGCACTAAACTGGCTGGCATTGTTCAAAGGTCATATCATGTTGTATACATATTTAAAATGAATACAAGTTACTGCACTGCAGTTTTAGATCCATATACAGCTCAATAAATAAATAAATTAATTAAAAAGCATAATAAAAAGAGAAGTTGCAGGAGCATTTCAGTGATGCAAGCAACAGCATATATGTATAGTAAGTCAGTCAGTCATGTATCACATGAACGGACAGGCAGAAGAAAATTAAAACCTCTTTGTACAATATTATTATTTTAAAAAGTTATTGTTTTTTAAATATTGTTATTATGTATTAGCAGTATTTCATTCCTATGTGTAGGTAATTCTGGATTTACCCACACCTGGTCATGAATTATTGCTGAAAGAGGCTATGTTCAAAGTGGTTTTCAAACACCTCTAGTAGATTAAAGCAAAATTATAAATATGATGAGAACCTTAACTATTACAAGAGTGCATCCTAAATCACAGAAATCCCAGGTGAGTCTTCAAACACCATGTAGAGCAACAGCACTATATTGAGATAAAGACAACAATTAGTTCATACGTAAATACAAGGCTGGCAGTCTGCAGACTATTACAAACTTAGCCAATAACTAGATGTCAGAATTAAACCCAGTACCTTGTATTTATGAAGTAAAAACCTTAACCATTATGCCAAACACTCCATGTAAAAATAAATACTACGCTGTCGGTCTACAGAGAATCACAGGCCTAGCCAATAACCAGAGGTCCAAATCAAACCCTGTATACTTATTATCTGTGGGTTAAAGGCCTTAACTATTATGTCAGACCCTCCCCCCAGAAATCTTGATCTCTAATAATAATACCCATTTGTTAACCAAGTAGGCCCACTGGACACACTGTTCCTCTTCATGGGCAACCAAGGAACAAAGTCTGTTTAAGTGACTTGGTCAAGGTCACAGAGTAGGCAAATGAGGACTGAAATAATCAAACCTTGTACTACAGAAACTACAGCTCACAAGCTTAACCCTCTGACCCCACTCCCATGTTATAGATGTTGTCTTCCAAATGTAACCAGTGCACACATTGCTTTTTAGATTCAGACACTTCCTTGAAGCTCAGGAAGAGGTCATCACTAAGTGACATGTAAAGGCCAGAATTTGACTTATAGGTCAGGCTTAGGTTATCTGTAAGCATCCATTAAGAAATTTAATAAAATATCATTGTCTGAAGCCTTTCTGAATAATACAGCAGTCCTGGAATTAGCATGTATAAGTAACAGGGGTATAGGGCTTCCACTTTGGTGGTCCTAAGGAGTTTACTTCTCTGCAAAAAATGTACCAGTTTCACTCTTTATATTTACATTCTGGGGACTCGCACTGAGTCTTCAAATTCTGATAGAGTGCCATATGCATCTAGACGTTAATTTTTTTAATATGTTTACATTTTTGTATTCTGTCTTATTTTATTTATTTTTTTTTGTTTCCTTATAAAATTGGACAGTTTACTGGATGTTGTAAAGAAATGTATTCAAGTGTTTAAAAAAAAAGAGCATGAATGATAGTTTTGTTGTACTTGTTTTTAATGTAAGAACTGAAAATTAGATTAAAATGTATCAGTATTGTTCACTGAGATTTAAACAACCAAGAAAGTGATTTAAGGTTACACCACCTTACTCATTAACATAGTGCAATAGACACCTATGAGGGATTTGTTCATCTTCCTAATGAAACATCAAACAGGAACTCATCTTTACTCAAATTAGTATATACTCGATCTGAACGTAGTGTGATTCATGAAATTGAATCTCTGAGTAGGAACAGGGGCACATAAATGCAAAAAGTAGGTCTGTGGAGGGCAAGAACTGTGCCCTATTTTAAGATTCACCCACTCAGGAGTTATCATCTATAAGAAAGCCCTTTACAACAGGGTTTTTATTGCTTTATTCACTAGTTATTATTATATAACTCATTAGCATCTGCAGTGTTCCAACCTGTTGGAGGAAGGTTTGAAGATGTCAGCAAAAATGTAATGTTTGGAGAAGTTTCACATTTGTCTGCTGTATGAAACGGACATAAAGCTGTTTATTTTCACAGGCTTCTGTATTTTGCTCACAGGTGGTATGCTGCAAGGGATGGCAAAAAACATTGCTATCTTGTGCTTCACAGTCCAAACCAGAAAAGATTGATTACATTTTCAGGCTTTTAGCATGCATTTGTCACAGTCTAGTAAGCAGTACCTGGCATTGTGTCATTTAATGTGAGCTGCTGTAGAATGTGGGTGCTGAACTTCTTCACTTTGCACCAAACACAGGCTGTTATTTGCATCAGTAAGCCTCCATGTATATGTTAATGTGCATGTTGCACCAGACACGGGCTGTTATTTACACCAGCAAGCCTCCCTGTATATGTTAATGTGCACGTTGCACCAGGCATAGGCTGTTATTTTCACCAGTAGGCCTCCCTGTATATGTCAATGTGTGCGTTGCACTAGACACAGGCTGTTATTTGCACCAGTAAGCCTCCCTGTATATGTTAATGCGCACTTATGTACCATACACATGCTCTTATTTGCACCAGTAAATCTCCCTGTATATGTTAATGTGCATATTGCACCAGACACAGGCTGTTATTTACACCAGTAAGTCTCCTTGTATATATTAATGTGCATGTTTCACCAGACACAGGCTGTTAATTATACCAGTAAGTCTCCCTGTATATGTTAATGTGCACTTATGTACCATACATGGGCTGTTAATTGCACCAGTAAGTTTCCCTGTATCTGTTAAAGTGCATGTTGCACCAGACACAGGCTGTTATTTACACCAGTAAGTCTCCCTGTATATATTAATGTGCAAGTTGCACCAAGCACAGGCTGTTATTTGCACCAGTAAGTCTCCCTGTATATGTTAATGTGCATGTCGCACCAGACACAGGCTGTTATTTACACCAGTAAGTCTCCCTGTATATATTGTGCATGTTACACCAGATACAGGCTATTTTCACCAGTAAGCCTCCCTGTATATGTCAATGTGTGTGTTGCACTAGACACAGGCTGTTATTTGCACCAGTAAGCCTCCCTGTATATGTTAATGTGCACTTATGTACAATACATGGGCTGTTATTTGCACCAGTAAGTCTCCCTGTAATGTTAATGTGCATGTAACATTTATGTATATGTGATGAGCTCAACAATGTTCAGTGAGAATAACATCAAGTTTACATGATGGTTTGGCACATCAGTGCTGTTACTCTTGTGATTATTTCCCACTTGAATCGTCATAACATTGTGCTTCACACCTTACTCCCTGACTCACATGTTTCCTAATAACAGAATATAGTGTGGAATTAATTTGCATTTGTTGCCTCACAGCAAGAGGTTCTCCTGTTCGATTCTTGGTTGGAGTGCGGGGAGTGCCTTCTGTGTGGAGTCTGCATGTCCTTCCCGCGGTTGGGTGGGCGTTCGAAAGACATGCGTAAATGGGCGTGCCTTCGTTGAAGGTTGAACATCGAGCTGGCACCTTGGCGTTCGTGAAAATCTACTGCCAATCATTAGCGGACCGGAGTTCCGCTGTGGCGACCCCTAACCGGGAAAAGCTGAAAGACAACAACAACTGCAAAACTACTCCCTGGAACCCAGTTTTGTCTGTACATCTGTATAGGTGTACAGACTGTCTTATTATTACATAATGCTGTGGTTTGCGATTATATTGCATAACAGTGCTATGCAAATGAAAACACCTGTGAATGCTGATTTTGCACAATTTAAGTCCAAAAGAGAGAGGCAGAGTCCTTTTATTCTTAATGAAATTCTTTCATTAATTTCAGTCTCACTCAGGTTCAAAACATGTTAAGATAGGAAGCACTCCCTGATGTGCTGCTAGTTCATAGATTCATAGGTGTGTACTAAGCTAATGGCCTGGAGCCTTTACAAGCCTAGCCCATAGGATTACCCTGGCATCATGCCTCCCGACCTTAGATCCCAGTGCCTCTGTCGAGTAGAGCGACTGGAGTGATCCCTGGGGTGAATTTTATGTTTCTCATGCACTCATCAATATTTCTCTTGAAGAGGGTTAGTGAGGTGCTATGTTTGACATGTATGGGAAGTCTGTTCCATAGCATGGGCAGTCTCTGGGTTATGAACCTATCCCTCCAGCAAGTTATGTTGATTGTGGTAATGAGGTTGAGGTCTCTGGAGCATGTGGTGCACAGGGATTGGGATTTCTTTTGATGTAGCATTTCTAACAGAGCTGGGTCAGACATGGCTTTGTAAGTCAAGCAGAGATTGCCTCTAAGTAGGCGATATGAGACAGAGAATAGTTGGAGTTTTTTGAGTCTGTCCATATAGGACAAGTGTTTAAGGCCTAGGATCCTCTTTGTGAGGTAATTTTGTGGCCCCTCCATTTGTTGCAGGTGTCTAGTGAGGTTCATGCCAAATGGGGCATTGTACTCGATGATTGGCTTAATGAGGGAAGAGCAGAGGGAGACATTGACCTCTTTCTTCCTGGATGCAAAACCCTTAGTAATAAGATGTGCCACATAGAAGGACTTTCTGACTACAGTGGCAATGTGGTGGTCAAAAGAGAGGTTGCTGTCAACCTGTGTTCCCAGATCTCTTATAACGCCTTCTGTGTTCAGTGGACTACCATCAATGTAGTAATTCACGGGAACCAGGTTTTTCCCAGAGGGGATGACGACACATTTTTTTTGGCATTGATCTTAAAGCCATAGTTATAACACTAGTCCTTGGTCTTAGTGAGGCCTTTCTGTAGGATGTTAACATCATTTGGGGAGTTAATAATAGCTCCCAACTTGCAATCGTCTGTGAACTTTGTCAGCCAGAGTCCTTTTGTGTTGGCCTGGACATCAGAGAAGTAGATACCAAACAGAAGAGGACCCAGGACTGAACCCTGTGGGACTCCTCTCGTGACTAGTCAGCAGTCTGACATGGAGTCAGCTACTTTCACACTGTGGGTTCTGTCTGTGAGCCAGTTTGCAACCCACCTAGTGATATAGGGGTTGATGCCTAGCTTGGTGAGTTTTTCTATGACTCCTGAGTGGGAAATGGTATCAAAGATCTTGGCCAGATGAAGGTAGGCTGTATGAACCACCTGCCTTCATCCACAGCTCTGGTGACTAACTCAAAGAAGTCGACCAAGTTGACCAGGCATGATCTACCCTTCACAAAACTAAACTGTGTGGGATCCAGAGTTTGGAGATTCCCTATATCCTTGTTTATTAGGTCCATGATGATGTGTTTCATAGCTTTGCATATCAGACTCGTCAGGCTAATGGGCTGATATTTCCAGAGTCTGTAGTCACTCTTCCTTTGTGGAGAGGGATGACTGTAGCAGTGCGCTATTTGGTAGAGACAAAGCCTGAGGTGAGGCTGTGATTGAACAGGGCACACAGGTAAGGTGCCAGTTCACTCTGTAGTTCATGTAGAACACAGCCAAGGATATTGCCAGGTCCCATAGAAGCTGTATTCTTGGCCTTGGACAGTGCTGTTTTAACCTGTGCAGCAGTAATACTAGGTGCCTGGCAATCTACTGGTATTGTGATTGGTCATTTGGGGGGGAGAGGGGTAAAGTTGGCACTGAATCTGTTGGCCAGTGTATTGGCAATATCTGTTGGCTCTGTATAGGAGGTACCATTGTGCAGTAGCACAGAGCAAATCTGGGTATTGCTGTAGAGATTCTTTACAAAACTATAGAAGGCCTTGTGGTTGTCTTTACTATCTGCTGCAGTTCTGTTTTCATAATTAGCTTTAGAGGATTTGATGAAGGATCTCAACTTATTGTTGAGGCTGATAAGGGAGTTTTTCCAGTCTTGGGACTTTACCTAATTCCACATCAGTTTCCTGCTTCTGTTGTAGAGTTTGTTTATGGCAGGGGACCACCAGATTGGCTTCCTTTTTTTGAAGGAGAGCATCTTGGTTCTATTGGGTATAGCGAGATCTATGCATTTGTGTACATGTTCGTACAGTGCATTGGTGTATGATTCTGTGGTTATGCAACTATTCTCCATTTGCATGGGTGCCATGAAGTTAGCCACCTCTGTTTTTAGGAGCCCAAAGTATAGCAGTCCATTGCAGGTTTACACAGCTCTTAACACATGCCCTGTGTACACGCGCACACACCAGTTCAGCTATGTGCATGTTTTTAAGATGTGGAAGGGAGATAGATCTCTTGATGAAAACCCACAGGAACACAGAGTGGGCTTGCAAACTTCATACATAATGCAGCTGAGCTGGAAACAACCAGAGAACCCAGTGCTGTGAGGGTGTGACCATTAAACCACTGTGATGGCACTCTTAAAAGAAATGAAACAAGAAATTTAACTTTTCTCACTGTAGAAATTCTTAACAAGTGCATGTAAGATAGGTTATATAATAAACTAATCGAGCAGCATGATATACAAGTGCATGCAAGATAGGTTATGTAATAAACTAGTCAAGCAGCATGATATAAAAGTACATGTAAGATAGGTTATGTAATAAACTAGTCAAGCAGCATGATATACAAGTGCATGTAAGATAGGTTATGTAATAAACTAGTCAAGCAGCATGATATAAAAGTGCATGTAAGATAGGTTATGTAATAAACTAGTCAAGCAGCATGATATAAAAGTGGTGCTGTCTATGTGTTGCCTAACTATCTACTGCAAATAATCTGTAGTTCCCAGAGTGAAATTCTTCAGATTCAGATTTCTTTTAATTTGAACTGTACTGCATTTTCTGTGCGTGTAGAGTGTATTGGACAGCTACTTTCTAATGCTGCTAATGCACTAATATTTGTTTTCACATAACCATACTAGGCATGTGCACAGTCAGATTAACCGTATTGGGCATGTGCACAGTCAGATTAACCGTATTGGGCATGTGCACAGTCAGATTAACCGTATTGGGCATGATATTGCTGGCTCCTCCTCTGTTTGTACTACTTTCACCAGCACTACCTTGAAGTCTCAACCCCTGCAATTTTCTGCTCTGTGAGGATCACAGAGTCCCTTTCAGGCTAATAAAAGATAAATCTTTTACTCAGGTCTTTTTTGGCCTTCCTTAACAGTTGCCTCTGACCAAATGTAGTTAAGTCTGGGACTCCAGTATGGCAGGTACAGTGGCATGCAATATATTTATCAACATTTTCAATACTGTATGCCTCATTTCCTGTCAGTTTTTGTTTGAGGTGTTTTTAAGCTAAGGGATCTTCAGATTTAAAAAAAAAAGGTTCAGGCAGTAGTTTCTACTTTCTCTTGAAGTTAGAATATTTAGTCCTTTTCACTGTTTTAACTCCCTCACTTTCTCAGCCTATGCTTCTAAACCAGAGTATTTATTGGGAGTAAAATGTGCTGTCTTAAAACTTTTCAAACTTTGTTGCAGTTCATACATGAGTGTACATACATATATATAAATATATAAATATATATATATATATATATATATATAGATATATATAAGTACACACACACACACACACACACACACACACACACACACACACACACACACACACACACACACACACACACACACTTGGATCTCTATCAGCTGATTGAGTTTTCAGAAACTTGAAATTCATACATACAAGACCATATGATTGCGTTTCGAAAACTTGAACATCAAAGAAAAAACACAAAAATCTACTTTTCTATAGTTATGTAGGGGTGCAAGCACCCCTGCACCCCCAGCAAATTATATATACAAACTCCAAGATCACACTACAGTGATGAAAATGGTATATTTCCCAATCCTCACTGTACCACAATCTCCATTCAAAAGTTTTGAGTTCTCAAAAACTCAATCGTATGGTCAACCATATGAATTTTGAGTTTCTGAAAACTCGATCAACTGACAGGGATCCATTCACACACACACGCACACATACACACACACACACACACACACACACACACACACACACACACACACACACACACACACACACACTCTAACATAACCCTTTAATGAAGGTGACATTTGGCCTGAGAGAAACTTGCCTTTGTTGTATGTTGCCGTTTATTGGAATGGCAGTTTGTGACAGTAACTTGTGCAATGTCATCCTGTTGTCTAGAGAGATTTTCTTTTTATTTTACTATGCTGCACTGTCCTATAATGCCATCTGCTTAATGTATGTGTTTTCATGTCTGGCTGTGTAACATCTGCTGATGGTCTTCCTATTTCCTTCCATAGCTGCTTGTCCTTGTTCCAGGTTTTACTTCTGGATATGCAGGTATCTTATCAAGATTATATAATTTCACCAAACAAGGAGCGCTGATATATTTTGTTATTACCTCCATAATTGCCTTTCATCTCCGGGTATCTCTTACTAAAACTAGATCACTACTGTAGTAGGTAGAAATATGGTCAGTGCATTTTTAAGATTCAGACATAACTTTTTTATGAATTTGTGATACATGCAGCTTAAATAAGGTCTGTTTTAAAAATATTGTAGTTTTGATCAAGCCCTGTTATGTGACAAACATTTGTAGTACTTCTTTACTGCCAGTGTGGCTTATGGTTGCGTCTGCAGTAGTTTTTCTATGAGTCCTGACTGGTTAAACCTGTTAAAACAAACCTGCTTTGTACCACTGATGTCTTATTGCCTGACAGGTTGTTTGATCTCAGAATAGGTAAGTTGCTTTAGATAGGGGATGCAGACAGCAAATGGGAACTTGCTCCTGCCTGCTTCACCTGGGAGTCAGTTTTACTTGGAGTTCCAGTTTTCCTGCACATTTGGGTGAATTGGTGCTGTTCAGTTTGCACTTAGGTGTGTGTGATGAGCATGTACTGTTCTGCCTTATAGCGACTGTGCAATAAGATAGGCTCTGACTCCTCACATCTCTGTCTAGTGTAAAGTGGACATGGAAAATGGATGCTGGGACAAACAGATGAATGGATGGGCAGATGGATGGATGGATGGTTTGAGGATTGGTTGGTGCCATTACCTTAAATGGTAATGTTTGGAAGCATTCCCTACATGGAATGAAATTCTATCTTTGCATAATCAAATTTGTGTACCTGAGTTTTTAACTTAATGCTATCACTAAATAAAAGTAGATCTTCTGCTGATATTTACCCCAGCCGTGATGATTTCAGGTTGTAAGATGTAGTCTCAGAGTCAAAGTACATAGTGTACCATATTCTTAATGAAGTTTCCAGGATAAATGTCAGGTGACCCATCTCACATATTATACTCTACATAAATCTCCCAGGCCCCTGCTTGTAAATGTTTCATCTCACAAGTCCCTGATTACACTTATCAAGGGCACCAAAATCTTGTCAGAGATTTGGGAACCATGGCCAGGCTTAAAAAAAGCCATTGTGATCATTAGCTTAGTGCAAACTTATAAAACTATGAACCTAACATACCCTGTGTCACTGCTGAGAACGAGCTTTGTAATATGTCACTCTGGGGATATTGTGGCCAGATTTTCTTCACATGTGTTTAGCTGATGAGAACTCTCGCTCACTGAATATTCTTGTTCATTTAGAGATAGAGCAGAGTGGCGACAAAAAAACAAACCAAATGTAAAGGCCTGTGGCACTTGTAGGCATCATAGCCCCAGTGGTGGCAACACTGGCATAGAGCAGCACAGGCAGGAAACCTGTACAGCGACGTCTAGAAAGTCACTTGATAACTCAGAGGCATGGTATCTGTCTCACCACTGCTTCCTGGTTCCAGAAATCATTTTGAGCCACTAGTAGGTCTGGTTGGGAACGGATAGGATGAAATGGCTGTTGGCTCGCTGTCTTATCCCAGTGGGAGGACTTGAGGAAACCAGGTGCCTGTACACCCTGTAATGAAGACCAGGGGCTTCACAGGTTCTTGCATCAGAGTACAGGGTGGCTGAAACATCATGACATCATAGCTTACTGGAGAAGCTACTCTCACTGTTAGAGATTTCTGAGTGATCACCATCTGTATGGTGGGGTGCTGGTTCCATGTCTGTGACTCTCTGATTGGATCCCTCATTCCCCAATTCTACAAGTGAGCTGTCTCAGAGACCAACATCCCAAGCAGACAGGGTCCCACCTGGATAAGAGTTACACCTGGAGGAGCCTGAAAAGGAGTATTTGGCGATCTGTGGAAGAGTGAGTGCAGTACTCAAAGAGGAACAGATAGAAGCTTCACAGGGTTTGTGAGACAGGACTTTAAAAAAGTAGTTGCTGAAAAACATAGTAGATCTCCCCACAGCATTGTTATACATTTCCGTTTTACTTGTTTGTTCCTATTAGTCATATTAGCTGCTACTGGGTAAAGCCCATAAGAAAAATACTTTAAATGAAAACAAGCATACAGACTGATTATTTACAGTAGCAAAACATGAAAAGTTATATAAAAAAGAAGAAAAAAATGTTACAGTTAGTAGTATACATAGTTCACTAGAACTTCAGACATTGTATGGTAATAGAAACTGTCTCATTAGGTCATGTTTTAGACATGCTGCACTGTTTTAAATCATAGTCCTTCTGGATCCATTTCACAAGTCCATCTAGCTCATACTGTTTTTGACTTTATTCTGTAGTCTGCAGTATACATTTATCATGTCTAATACAAATTTATAGTAAGGAAGAAAATATCATAGTAGTATTGTCTACCTCAAGTTTATTTTTTCAAGACTACAGTTCCTTTCATTTTGTCTTGCATGTACCGTTGCTAACAAGTTTCTCTTCTTCATGTCATTGTATATTGTAGTTATTTTGAACTGGTTCCTAAGGCTTGTGTAATTTTGCTTTTTTCTGTAACCTCCCCCAGCACACTGTCATTGTCTCTGCTGTTAATTGTTAAATAAGGAATGGTCTCCGTTAGGGTCTTTTGCCTTTTAGCTGTAAAATGAATTTCACCTCCTACTCAAATACAGACAGCACTTTCCCACCTGGAGTTTGATTGCTTACGCCATTCATTAGCATCAGCTACCTCTCTGGGGCAGTTGAACCCTGCTGGCTTACCGCACCTGTGAAATATGTATGACAGTACAGTGAAACATTACTAGAATGGTGTATCTTTTTATTTGTGTTTTTAGGCTACCTGTTTATACTGCTGAAATGTACAGCTATTAGCAGCTTTGTTTCTTTAATATACTTGTCTGGTGTTACGGTGCACAAGATAGCCTCATTAAAATGAATGGTATACCCTGTGTCTGGCAAAGATGTTGTATGAAGCTTAAACACACACTTCAGTTGATTTAGAAATACAGGATGCAGAGGTGAAGAAGCAAAGCTCCTTCAGCCAACCAGAAAGAGCAATTTCTGCAGCAACACTGCACACCTGTAAAGATAGTTCTCTTACAATCGTAAAACATCCTGATGCTATTATAGGCAAGACAACCCATTGATAAGAGTCTGGTAATGGCATCTGTTTCCAAAGAAACATAAACCTTCATCATATTGTTTTTTTTTTTAATTTTTTAATACTTGAGTAGGAAGTATACTTGTTACAGCTGACCTCTGATGTCTCTTACTTGTGCCAGTGCTGACAGCAGATGAGTACAAGTGGTATAATTCTCAGTAATGGCCAACACCACAGAAAAAATAGTTTTACATATGTCTTGATGCTGATAACTATGTAAGGTGGATAGTATTTTAAAGGTTTGTATGATTTTCTTCTATTCACATGTTGCAGTATTCTATAGAGTTGGATTTTCTCCTCTTGCTACCCGAACATCCGGCCAATATGAAAAAGTTTGCAGTCACTGTATGGTGCATGGGATATCTGACTTGGCTAGCAGAGCATGGGCTATAAAAGTGACATCTGAGTGCACCAGACTTCAGAACTTCTCTGCTGCCAGTTGAACGTCAGGTGTTCCTGCCTTCCCGGCCATTGGATACTCGAGAAACTCAGTTAAGTACCCTGTTGAGGAACATTTTTTCAGTCATTGTATGTTAGTGCCTGTTCATGTCATCCAGAAAGGGCAAGTGTAAGTGTGGCCATCAGATTCCACACAAAGACGCCCACAAACTCTGTCTATTCTGTTTAGGCAAATCACACAACTACAAGGCCTGCCCTATCTGCCAAGCCTTTGTACCTAAGACCTTACATAGCAGACTTCACGTGCTCAACCTGTATCTAGAGAACCAACGTCTGAAACAGCTAGCATTATGTATAGAGGGACCTTCCGACTTGCCTGCCGAACTTCCGAGAAAAAAAGCTAAGACCACAAGGCCTGCTACTGTCGCTGCACCTCCGATGTCTGACGCTCATCCTGTGGCTGATGTCAGCCTGGATGAACGCTTGGGCCCCGCTGTCTTGGGTATAGTGGGTACCGTATCGGAAGCCACAGAATCCTGTGTGGAAGGCACATCTACAGAGGCCCTGCAGATGTCGGTCTCTGATGTCAAAAGGGGGCCAAAGCTTTTGACAGACCAGCTGGATCCCTCCACTCCTTCGCAGTCGTCTGGTCCTAGGCCTTCCGCTGTACCGATGCCCACTAAGCCTTCACTTAAAAAGAAGAAGAAGAGAAAGCAAACGTCTCCTGGTAGGGAAAATCAACCAGATTGGCAGGCTTTTCCCAAAGCCTCTTAAATGCATTCATGGTCTTGCGGCCTACTGCTTTAGGAACTTCCACGATCCTTCATCCAGTACTGAGCCCTAGGCCTCAGGCCTCAGATCCTTCACAGGTGGAAGAGGAGGAGCACTCTGATTCTTCCTCAGAAGAATCCCTCTCTTACACCTCCCAACTCCCTTCCCCCTTTGGATATGCCTTTACAGAGGAAGTATCTTCAGAAGCCAATTCCCCCGCAGAAGATCTTACCTTTGGGGAAACCATAGGTAAGATGAGAGAGCACTTTGAGTGGGACTCATCAGAAATGACTGAGATGCAAAAATGCTACTATGAGCTGATCCAGATGGATTCCCCAGCTCTCACAGCTGTTCCACTATACTCCCAGCTTTTCTTAATGCTTTCTGTGCAGTATCCTTGAATCCAGATTCCCAACCACCAGCCCCCCACAGACCTGGTAGGTTTTACAAGGTCCCAGAGACAGCTAAAGTCCTGGTAAAATGTCCAGCTGCAGACTCAGCCACCATCTCAGTCTCCTCTGACAAGGCTTCTAAATTACTGCCTTCTACCACCCTCCTCCCTGCTGACAAGGACAGCAAGCCATGGAGCATTTGGGTAAAAAAGTGTACACTTTTGCAAATCTGGCTTTCAGAGCAATTTGCTATCAGGCACACATGTCTAAATATGCTTTAGCCCTTTTGGGGAAATTTCCAAACAACTTTCAGATGTCTCTGACTCTGCAGCCAAAGTTCAACTGTCCTTCCTTGTTTCCCTGAGCTCTCAGGTGACCAGACACTCTATCAGGTGCAGCTATGATGCTGCTGAGGCCTCAGCTAGGTCGGCAGCATCAGTTTCTGCTCTAAGAACATATTCATGGCTATGCCTCCAGCCTTTACCAAATGATTTTAGGGCTAAACTAGTAGATGATCCTTTAGACAGTTCAGCTCTATTTGGATTCAGGGTTGCATACTTGTTTAAGTCCTTGCAACAAAAAGGTGAAGAGATGCAAGACTCAAAGCATCTGTTTGTATCTCCAATTCCCACGTTTCAAAGGAATTACCCATCCAAGACCCAGTGTATTAGGAAGCATTCAGGCCTCCTTTCCTCTTCCAGAGCAAGGAAAGCTCCCAGGAAACAATTCACTGCCAGGGCTACTTCATCTACCAGCCAGAGGATGCCCTTTCAAGACAGGGCAGGCAGTGTGTGACTACCTACCAAGCTTGAATCTGCCCCCCCCCCTATCCCTCTCTCCTTATGTCTCTCACTGTCTTCAAGCATGGAGACTCATCACTTCAGACGAGTGGGTACTTTCAGTAACAGAACACGGGTACTTCATGAGCTGGATCAACTAGCCCAAAGAGACGGGGTATTCCTCAGTCCCCAAAAGAACATCTTACAACCAGTCATGGACAACCTTATGGCCCAAGGCACCATTCAGCCTGTCCCATAGGCTGCTATGGGAAAAGGCTTTAACTTCAGGATCTTTCTAGTACCAAGGAAAGATGGGCTCTGGAGGCCAATTCTAGATCTCTCAAATCTGAATCTCTTCCTACATGTACCCAGATTCAGAATGCTTACAATGCCAACTCTCTTCCCTCTAATTCTTTCTCAAGGATTCATGGCCACCTTGGACATCAAGGATGCTTACCGCCACATCGCCATAAGGCCTAGCTTCAGAAGTTTCCTCTGGTTTTCCGTGGCTTTCTCTCACTATCAGTTCTCGGCCATGCCCTTTGGTCTGTTCACAGCACCCAGAGTCTTCACCAAATGTTTGGCACCAGTGATTGCCTTCTGCAGGACTCAAGGGTTCCAAATCTTCCCTTACCTTGATGACCTACTCATCCAGACAGACTGCAAGCAGTCCCTCTTGATCCAGTTGCAGAAAACCATTGCTCTTCTGCAGTCCCTAGGGTTTCAGATAAATTACCCAAAATTCCATCTGGAGCCTACCGAGGACTTGGTGTTCCTGGGGTGCAAAATACAGACAGACATTATGAAAGGCTTCCTTCCACCCATGGAAAGCCTGACACAATACCTACTTTTGGTACTTCAAACCAAGGAAATGCTGCAAGGCAGTATTTCAGGATCCTGGGCTGCATGGCCTCCACTAAACCCATGCTGCCTTTAGCAAGACTTCACATAAGGAAACTGCAGTCAGTGGTACCTCAGGTCTGTTTGGACGCAGCACTCCCACCCCCTGGAGTACAGGGTGAAACTCTTGCCCTGCCTCAAACTAGAGATCCACTGGTGGCTGACCCAGATGAAGCTCAACTAGGGCCTTCCAGTCCAACCACCACCACCAACACAGGTCATGTACACAGACGCCTGAGACTTCAGTTGGGGAGCTACGCTAGGGCTCCTAAAAGTGCAGGGAGTTTGGCCAGAACTACACAGGAATTAGCACATCAATATAAGAGAAATTAGAGCTTTTCAACCCAGGCTCCAGCAAGGACCTCTAAAACTTTTCACAGACAATACCACAGTGCTGTGATATGTCAACAAGCAGGGGGTGACCAGAACTTACTTATTTTGCAGACTAGCTCTCCTTGTGTGGGAACTTGTCACCAGTCAGGGAGTTACTCTTCAGGCAGTAAACATCCCTTCCCAACAGAACTTTCAGCCAGATTCCCTCAGCAGGTCCTAGACAATGTCCCATGAATGGATGCTACACAGGGATGTCTTCTTGGACCTTGTCCACCAATGGAGTACACCTCAAATAGACCTGTTTGCCTCTACCATGAACAGACAAGTTCCCTCTTTTTGCACCAGACTGCCAGAACCTCTGGCAATGAGAACAGAGGTCTTTTCAATCCTCTGGAAGGGGATGTTTCTCTATGCTTTCCTTCCCCTTCCCGCTTGTTCAGAAAGTCCTGCTGAAGATCCAACAGGACAGGCCCAAAATCTTGCTGGTGACTCCCTATTGGCCAAGACAGCATTGGTTCCCCCTGCTCCTGCAATTTGCCAAGGGCAATCACCACAAGTTACCCCTCAGAGTGGACCTTCTCACACAGGACAAGGTAACATTAATCCACCCACATTTGTAATCTCTTCACTTCACCTTGTGGGTGATAGGATTTTAATTCCTTTCAGGCACCTTTACAGCGAGAATGTGCTCACTATCCTGCAGGAGGCCAGGAAACCTAATACCAGGAGATCTTACATATCCAAGTGGAAAAGGTTCTCCATATGGTGCCTCAGAAGACAATTGGACCCATTGCGATGCAAAGTCCCCCTAGTACTGTCCTACTTGTGTGAACTTTTACAGACAGGGTTAGCATTCTCCACCATTAAAGCCCATTTGTCTGCCATTTCTGCTTGCCTAGCCCTGGACCCCCCTTTAGCTTTCAGGTTGTCTGCAGAATTGTTCCTTAAGGGGGTACTATGTCTCTGACCACCAAGGAAACCCTTTCCACCTCCATTGGTACCTGAACTATGTTTTAGAGAAGCTCACACTACCTCCCTTTGAGCCAGCATCTGAAGCTTCCCTAAAACACTGCACATGGAAGACTGTTCTGCTGGTGGCCTTACCTCATCTAGATGTGTTCTGAGTTGCAAGCTCTCATGGCTATCCCACCTTCATCTTCCGCAGAGATAGGGTAACCCTAAGAACCAATCCATCCTTCATGCCCAAAGTGGTAAATTACATTTCCTTAAACCAAGCCATGTATCAGCCAACTACAGTTGACTGCCTGGATAACAGGGCCTTAATTCCTTTTAGGTACCTATTTACTGAGGTCATGCAGCAGGTACTAATGGAGCCAAGAAAACCTGCTACTAGAAAATCATATATTAGTAAATGGAAAATATTTTCTAATTGGTGCTAACAACATATCCAGCACCCATTCAGGATTAGTTCTTCTTTGGTTTTACAATATTTGCATGAGTTAATATCCTATGGCCTTTCTTACTCCTCTGTCAAGGTTAATTTATCGGCCATTTGAGCATGTCTGCCCATGGATCCTCCTCTTTCATTGCATTCTTATGTCAAAATGTTTTTGAAAGGGGTCTTGCATAAAAGGCCTCCAAGAAAACTGGTGGCCCCTCCTTGGGATCTTAATGTTATGTTAGAGAAGCTAACAGCTGTTCCATTTGAAACAGCTAACCTGGCTGACTTGAGATTCTAAACATGGAAAACATTTTTTTCTGATACCTTTAAACTCTGCAAAAAAGGTATCTGAGCTGCAAGCTCTCATGGTGAGTCAACCCTACCTCATTTTACACAGGGACAGGGTTTCTTTGAGTACTAAACCTTGTTTTATGCTTAAAGTGGTAGCCAAGTTTACTTTAAGCAAACTGTCTATCTCCTTGTTTTATTTCCTGAACCCAAAATGAGGGAGAAAGGATACTCCATACCTTTGATGTCTACAGACAACTCAGGTACTATCTTGACAGCACTAAATCTTTCAGATATTCAGGTCAATTGTTTATGTTATGAAGGTAAGAAGAAGGGACAGTGTGTCAAAACAGACTATTTAAAAAATGGTTATCAAAGGCAATTACTTTTGTTATACTCACCACAACACTATTCCAGGCAGGGTCAAGGTCCCCTCTACCAGAGTCATGGCTTCATTTATGGCTTTTTGGAAAAGACTGGATTCTAGAAGTAGTCTAGAAGCAGCAACTTGGTCCTCTGTACATACTGTTACAAATCAGTGTAAGTTTGATTACTTCTCTAGGTCTATATCAGACTTTACATGCATCATTCTCCAGGGACTCCTGGACTCTTCTTCTTCTACCTCCCAAATGTAGTAAGCTAAGGTACTCTACTCATATAGCTAAGGCTACTGCAGCAGTGATCAATATGATAAATATAGTGCAGTTGTGTAAGTAAACATATGTGTAGTTATTTATTTTCTGTTCTTCCTAGCATTGACCTTTCAAGGCTCATTCTCCCTCTATCAGTTGGCAGGAAAGCTCTGAAGGGATTGGCGCCCAAACCTATTTTTTAGTTAACAAAAAATATCAACCACAACAAAAGGACCAACAAAATCCACTTTTTATAAAAAGAAAAAAACTGTTTTATTAAGCGCTTTTTGTCTCACTCAGTAGTGGGACTTCTTCAGATAAAATCAACAGTTCTAATAAAACCTTATATATAAATGAATCACACATTGTTAACCAATCTTTGTCCCCTCCCCATATTCCCACACAAACATTAACCCTTGCATATCTAGTGTCTTATGATAACCAAAGCTTTTTACATTTTTTAAACGTAATTCAAACTGTGAAGTTAAATATGTGAATACACAAATATGTTCATTGTGTACATCCTAAATTCCTACAGTTATTAAACCATGCTGTTCAGTACGGTTGTTCACCTCAAAAGGCTTTTTAATTTTAAAATACATAAAATTGAGCTAATCTCACTGAGACCTTGGAAATGACAAGTGTTTGTCTGAAGTTGCTACAAAAGTTCCAATCGCTCTAAAAGCAGTGAGTCTGGTCCCCCTCAGTTACTACTCAAAACTTGGTCGATTGCCCTGAATTTGAACTTACGGTTTGCATGTTCCATAGTATGCCTAGCTAAAGCGTTTTCCTGTTTCCTTCTACTAATACAGTACAGATGTTCATAAATATGCTTCTTTAGATTCCGATCAGTTTTACCTATATAATATGCTGGGTATTGTTGACACTGGGCTACGTATACTACCATTTTCAAATGACAATCCAATCTATGCTTGATAGTATATTTCTTCTCTCTTATGAAATAATTTTGACTAACTTCCATATACTTGCAGTAGTTGCACATGCCACACCTATACATGCCCTGTCTACTAAATAAGTGTGTGTTCTCGCTTTCCAAAAGGCTTTTTAGGTTTGGGCTCCTTTTAAAAATAATCTGTGGTGTCATTCTCAATCTGTGCCTGACAGATGTGTCATTCTTGATCAATTCCCAATTCTTATATATAATATTTCTGAGTTCAACAGCATCCAAGCTGAATGGTGTAATAAAGCTGTATGACGTATACGCCTTATTATCTAACATTGTTCCTCTTCTTTTTAGTGGGCTGTTGGACAACCTTCTGCTTGCTTGTCCTAAAATGGGCTTATAGATACCACTCCTTCTTTTGTCTTGGACTTCTAATATTAGTCCCCTGACTAGGGTACCCTCTCTTCAAAAACATGTCACTCAGCTTACTACATTCCCCATAGAAATCTTCCTCCTTTGTTATCATTCTGGCTGCCCTAATTGCCCTTTCACCACTGATCTTTTTTGGTGAAGGGGGTGGCTGCTAGAAAAGTACAAAAATGCATTGGAGTAGGTCTCGTTCCTATAGATTTTTGCCATGTATTGCCCATTACTTATATCTTTGCTTAAATCAATGTCCAAGTATGCCATCCTTTCTGCTTGGTAATTTGATGTAAATTGTAAAAAGGCAGTAGTGTTATTGAAATAACTCACTAACTCTCTGGCTGTTAATAATCATAAAGATGTCATCCAAAAACTTTATATAAAAGTAAATTTGGTTGCTAATATGATTTTTCTTTTTTATAAATTCTTGTTCCCAATATGCCATGGTGAAGCTGGCTCCACATGGGGAGTCCATTGCCATGCCAGTCTTTTGAAGGAAGTATTTATTATAGAACGTTATATAATTATTAGTCAAGATTATATCTAATAATTCTTCTACTAGGCTGATTTCTGCCCTTGATGCGCCTTTTGTTCTCATAATGTAACTTACCCATTCAATTCCTTCTGTATGGGGAATGGAAGAATATAAGTCTTTGACATCTATAGTTAGGAAATTAAATTCCCTTTTAAATTCTGACCATGAGTCTTTATAAATTTGTTCTTCTTGACTCGCATACTTTTTTAATAAGTTGTCTACCACTTTTGCCCCTGCATAGGTAATACTATTCCTTGCATCAACTAGCGGTCTCATTGGGGGGGGGGGGGGGGGTCATCAATACTCTTGTGCACTTTTGGTATCCCGAATAAAATGGGGATCCTGGGGGCTGGCATTGTTAAGTAGTTATAAAGTTTTGTGTCAATTCTAGCTTCCATAAACATATTATTAATATATGATTTTATACATGCATATGCTATATTCAATTCATTTCCAGAGATTTCAATATATGTGTCACTGTTTAAATGTTTAGTCATCCTATCCACATAATCTTCCTTACTCATGATAACCAGCCCACCCCCCTTATCTGGTTTCATAATCCTAACTGGCAACATTTTTAAATCAGACAGCGCTTGCCTTTTACCTATACTGATGTTTGTTCACTATGTTTGAAACTATTGTATTTTTCAATACAACTATGAATGTCAAGTTCACAAATCCTTTCAAAAAGCTCTAATACAGGATGCAAAGGAGGGTTAAAAACACTTGCAATGTGATAAACCTCTTCACTAAAAACATTATGTCCAAAAAGCACAGTGAGATTTAATTTTCTCACGAACAATTTAAAGTCAATTAAGGCCTTTGCTAGATCTGCTTTATATGTAGGTACAGAGGTGTAACCTTTTGCTAAAAGTTCCACCAGGCCCGCATCAACCTCCATATCCGAATAGTTATATATTTAAAATCGGTGACTTTGTTCAAAATGACTTTACAGTTACTGACAGTCGATTGGAATTGGTCGTTTACCTTCTCTGCCTGTTCCCCTTCTGCCCATTGTTGGTTTGCTATGTCCCTTCTTGTCGAGGATTGTTGTTCTGTGCCCTCTTCTGAAAATTTGTACTCCCTTGTTGTTGACAGTTGTTAAAATTCTAAGGTTGTTGGTCGCTGGTAGATATTCGAATATTTCTATAATTAGATATCCTTTCACGTCTACAAACAGGCTCTGTAGCTTGCTGGGCCTCATTTACGCTGATGTTAACAGTGGGCATTATTTTTTGGTTGCTAACACTAGAACCTCCTGTGCTCCTACGTTGTCCATTCGCATTCCGAGTCTGTGAAGGGGGAGGCTTTGGATAGGCAAGACCATTCCTATATTCATGCCTATCCCTATTAAGTTTTTTCATTTTAGTTGTTTTAAGTTTCATTAAGTGTTGGTCAATACTGCTGAACATTCTATCGTAATCAAACTGATTGGAAGTCAATATGTGTTTTAATAAAATTGTCTAGTTCCACTGTTTCTTTAACCAGATTATCTGCTGCGACCTGGTAATGTTTGACCATAAGCTCAAGTAGCTCTAAGCCGTGCTTGTCAAATAGTCTGATGAGGTGCTGGTGGAAAACTTGCCCTTCCTCTAGTCCAGTAGGATACTGCCAATACCTAAGACCTTTTGGTATAATTTCTTCCCTTATACATTCCTGGAAATAAGTCATTTCTAGTTGTGACTTTTTTGTACTTTACCAGTTTGCAATCCAGATCTTTGAAACTGGTAGCAATACTGATAGCCCCTCGGACAGATGCTTGTCATTTCCCATGTATCAATGAGATTAGCATAATTTTATGTATTTTAAAATTAAAAAGCCTTTTGAGGTGAACAACCTTGCTGAACAGCCTGGTTTAATTTATTAGGACTGTTGATTTTATCTGAAAAAGTCCCACTACTGAGTAAGACAAAAAGCGTTTAATAAAACAGTTTTACTAAGTGGATTTTGTTGGTCCTTTTGTCATGGCTGATATTTTCCCTGTTTTTTTCTTCTTCTTGGTTCGTGGTGTTATTTTTTAGTTAGCTCAGTTTGAGCTACTTTACAGCTTGGGTGCCCTGAAGCTTTTCAAGCTGGCCAGCTGTTATATCTGTGGTGGGATATAACTTGTATAACTAAGTCTATAATTATTCAAACATCTACTGTTATGGTAAGTTTGTTACTCAACTTAAATTTTTTGTGCTTTCACTCACTGCAAGCTGTAATAACCATACACACTGTTTAAAAACTATTAATACCTGCACGAAAAATGCATACCCTTGCAAAACAACATACTTTGTTATTGTTTTGCTATTTTCATGTGTTCTTTGCAGACCGTCACAACCACACACTGTTATGTTTTCTCTTCCTCTGCAATTGTGAATTGCACTAAAACTAAAGGATCAATAAAGCTGCCAAAGTGACGGCACTCTTGACACATCTGCAGAATGCTTACCTACAAATTGTCACAACAGTGCACACTGTTTTTCCATCTTCCTTGCAGTTGTGAAACACTCTGAAAGTAAAGGATCAGTAGAGCTGTCAACATAATGAAACTTAACATTTGCAGACCACAGCTCTGAGGTCGACAACATTTTTCTTTTCCAAACTGGCATTACATCCATTGAATCCGCAGTAGCTTTTCCAGTGGCTGATTTTATTTTTGAGGCAGGCACTAGCTGGCTGTGATTATGATACCTAGTTGAAGCTTGCACATGAGTAATGCAACACACACACACACACACACACACACACACACACACACACACACACACACACACACACACACACACACACACACACACACAAATGAACAAAGTATGTAGGCATTAATTTAAATTCTAGTAAAACAGAAACCATTAACCTTGTCTTTGCAGCTTTTTCTGAACCACACCGTGACACTGAAATTTTGACCTAAAGCTTTTCCTTCCTGTCTTCTTCAGTTAAGTGAATCTATGCAGTATATTGTTCTTTCATATGTTTGGTTAGAGGTTAAAACTAGGAGCGAAATGTCCTTGATGTCACTAGTTACTTAGTTTTTGGCCACCACTATGAACATGCTTCTCAATGTCTTAGCACACAAAATAATGGAGAAACAAAGGTATGATAGGGCAATTTTTAAATATTGCTCATATAAACTTAGAAAGTTGTTAAAATGAGAGGTTTTTCTGATAGCATGCATTTTCTGAAAGATATGAAGTCTTAAAATCAAATGTCTGGCTTTAATATTATTTGATATAACATTTAATAAAATGTTTTATCATGTTAGCCTTTCCTGTGATATTACTGCACTGCATTCATCCTGCTGCGGCCAAAGGATCCTGCCCATATGTGTCAGTCGGTCAGTCATTCTTTCATAGAGGACTCCATTATTGGACTCATTCACATTCATCTTGATGCTTTTACTTCAGTGTTTTCACATGCATTTTCCTTTGTGCTGCTAAAAGTAATATCTCCTTCAATAGTCCTCAGCGCACACAACAGTGGACAATATAAAAATGTGTCATCCGTGATCAACTTGTCATCTGTAGTCATGCTCACTACTGTATAATCCATTCGACTGCTTTAAACAACCATCTGTTTTATCCTGTCATCCAGGGTACATAACATCCTATAGCGCAGTTTTTAGCTATGGAATGATGTGTCTACTTCTGCACTTCTGTATGTCTGCGGAAGAATGTTAATATTTGTTGTACCTATCGTTCTTATCAGTTTATTATTGTAACTTGCCATTGACCCAGGTCATTGATGAATAGGGGTCCTTGGGTCTTTTCCTTCATTAGCCAGTCTATATCAAAAGCTTGTGCACTAGTGATGTTGTTTTAGTTTTACTTCTCTTGTTACAAGTCGAAGTTTGTAAGGGTACCGTAGAGGTATAAGACATGTACCTGTGTTACCACCGTTCTGCTCAGGAGAGGGGGGTCTATGCATGTGCAGGCTAACTGACAACATCAGAGAGTGAGATGTGTGTCCCACTTCACTAACCCTCACACCCCCCCCCCCCAGCCTCACCTCCAGCTGTTACTCTTATAGCTGTACAGACTTCTCCCTTCGTATCTACCTCACATTTGTATAATAATGTGACAACCATGCAACATCTCTTTGCAGCTCCTAAACTATAATTAATTAAATCATGTGCAAACTACAACTTGCATTTACAAACTCACATCAGCTGCAACTGTATCTTAACTGTTCTTAAATGTGGCAACATTAAATATCTGTTTTGTTCCACCTTCTCAGTCAGAGCAACAGCATTACCTAAAGTAATAAATAAAGCAGCAGCCCAGTTGCACTATACTTTTCACCACTCATGCCACTTAAGTTAAAAAACAAGCAAACTGCAAAATAAAAATCCTACAGCTGTCTTCTATTTACTCCCAGAAACCTAACAAATGCAAATCACCATGAAGCACCATAAACCTACTCACATTCCATGGTGATGCTCTCCACAATGACAGCAGGTGACTGGCAGACAATTGAGCTAGCTACTTTTATTTCATATTATTGCAGGGATTTTCTTCAGCTTTTTATGCTGTGTTTGTTTTCCAATGTAGTACTCTGATTGTGTGTACAATGTAGGATGGCAATGGCTTTGTGTTTGGGCTTTAAAGTGATTGTCCTGCAGAGAGATAGAAGGAAGAGGGCAGGAACAGTGACAACCATGGTTGCTGTTCTTTTTCTGGATCAATTGGCTTGTCATAAGCAGCTTTTGGAAGCAGCTTATTAGGCTGGAGGAAGGGTTTCCTCCATCAAGTGAAGAGAAATGCAGGAAAGGAGAGTTTTTTTGGCTAATTCACACCTAGGGCCATGCCTATTTGATTGTGTATTGTAAGACAGTGGTTAATCACTGCTTCTAATGTACTGAGCCTTATTTGCTGCTGTTACTTCATCTTGAATTCTCAGTTGGGTTATTTTGTTCGTTTACTTAACGTTTTGCCCACCAAAATGTGCATGTTGGTTCCTACCATGAAGGTATGTAATATCAGCACTGGATAAAGCGACTTGAATACTGTGTGGTTTCTGCTTTTAGACTCACTTTAAATATTTTATAAAGATCTTAATATTGGCAGTTGACAGTGCCATTTATTTTACTGTGTTTTTTAATAATGTTATCCTACTTAATGAAACGATTTACTCAGTGGGATTTGTCTTTAGGAAATCATTTTCACATGTTACAATAATGTCATCATTAGGATGTAGCAATTATTTTATGTTATTTGAGTGATTGTTTTGTTGTAAACTGCTTAAGAAGTAATCATCATCATCACCCCCTCCCTTTTCCCATTTTTTTACATGTGATTGGGATGTCGTATTAACTGTTGCCATCTCTCTCAATTCAATGCCACACTCCTGCTTTCTTCGATACTCATGCCTGACTGTCTCAGATCTTCTCTCAAACAATCTGTCCACCTCTTTGCTGGACATTCTCATTTCCTCTTACCTTCTTCCTGTCTGTCCCAAATCTTCTATAACTTATAACTTAACAAAGGTGGAATGGTTAGCACTTAGAGATATAAGCAAGAGGAAAGATTTGGTTTTTAAACCTTCCGATAAGGGATATAAAATAATAGTAATGCATTTTCCCAGTATTTGAAAATGTGTTATGATAATTTGAATAATGTTGAAGTTTATAGAGTGATCACAATTTCAGAGTATGAGAAAGCTCTAAAGGAGTTTCAGGATTTAATGAAAAAAGGTTATAAATTAAGTTATTTATCAAAAATTGATTTTGAGAAAAAGTCTTTAACTGAAGGGTGCACTATTGTGACCTTTTATTGCCTACTGAAGGTACATAAGAGTTTAAGGAATCCTTCCGGATGCCCCATAATGTCAGCTAGCAATGATTTCTTGCATAATGTGGGCCTAATGTTACATGGTTATTTATTAACTGCAGTAGAGAAGTAAAGTAAAGAAGTGGAACATTTATTTAAGTTAATTTTTTTAAGTACCACTGAGTAAATCATTGTGGTTAAATATTATAGATTTATAGATGATTTGATTTTTTTATGTGAAGGTGGACAAACTTTGCTTGATTCTTTTATTATAGAATTACATCAAAATAGGTTTGGTTTGGAATTTGATGGCCTCCAAGTAGGTAATAAAGTAGTATTTCTGGATACAGAACTGGAAGGAAATATAAATGGTGTGATAAAAACAAAAATACATAGAACATCTGAGAGTATTAATCATTTTTAGATGGTAGGAGTTGTCACCTTCCTCATTTGATAAAGTCTCTGCCTTATAACGAGTTTCTGCGAATTAGCAGTTTATGTAGTGATAAGGGTGTTTTGAATGATGAGTTATTAAAAACATGTAATATGTTCAAACAAAGGGGTTATGATGAAGTACGTGTCCAGGAAGCTATGGCTAGAGTATTTTCTGGACAGCAATGCAGGCAAATAGTAGAATATGGGGAAAGAGTAAGAACTAGTTTAAATATTTCAGCTGCTAATTCTCAAAATAATATTTATTTTGTGACAATGTATAATAGGGTCTATATTACATGATCGAAGTTTCAAAACTACAAATCTGATATAGTCAACACCATATAACTGAAGTCTTGAAACGTTGAAAATGTAATAAAACAGAACAACTTACAAAAACAAACCATTTAAATGCACTAAGCAGGGTGGCAAGCCTCCCTGCACCCCCCACACCCACTACTTAAATATACTAACTCCGAGATTGCACTACGGTGCAGAAAAGGGAAATCTTCCCTTTCCGCTCTGTATGGAGATCTCCATTAAAAGATTTGAAGTTTCAAGACTTCGATCATATGGTGTCGACCATTTCAGATTCGAAGTTTTGAAACTTCGAACTTCTGATATAGACCCGTATAATATATTTACCGATAATGTAGCTGATATTATTATGTATTATTTTTTTTTGAAAAATAAAGATTTTGTTAAACTTTAGCCTAATAAACCCTTTTTGTTCTTTAAAAGAGGTAGGAATGTGAAGAACATGTTTGTCCATAGCCATTTTTCATTACCTGATATGTCTTTGGTTCTACAAGTACAAAATATGGGGTTAATACCATGTGGCCACTGCGTAGGTACACTGTGCAGTTTTTTCTAGTATTAACAAAATTAGTTTTAGGCCAAATAATGTATTTCATTGTAATACTGAGGGAATTATTTACATATTTAATTGTGATTGTAATTTGTTTTATGTGGGGGAGACTAAAAGGGCATTCGAGGTTAGGTTACAGTAACACTAATTAAAGGATATTAAGAAGAAGAACGTCCTTTGGCTGTTGATTTTAATTCATGTCATGGTGAGGATAGTAATTGTTTAAAAGCTAGTATTTTAGAGAAGGTTAAATGTTTTATGGTATGGATTTAAAAAATCAACTGCTTTATAAGGAAGCAGTTTTTATTTTAAATATGAAACACTGACGCCAAAGGGCTTGAATGTTGACTTTAATTGGAAATTGTTATTGTGATTAGATTAGAGGCTTAATTGCATTATTGTTTAATAGTATTAATTAAGTTTTTGTAGTAGTTTGTATATAAATGAAGCTTGTTGAATGTTAAAGTAACTCTTGAAAGGCTAGAAGCCAAGGCGCTAGAGTCTTGAGTCTTGTGTTTTTTTTTTTAATAAATTGTTTGGATATGCTGATTTTGTGGTTATTTACTGCCACATTATTATGCCTTTCAGTATTCAGTCCTTCTGCCATCAGTATATCACAACCATAAACAAGGTGTGTAACTATTTCCAATTCTGTTTTGCAAAACCTACTTTTGTCTGTTTCTCCCACATATTCAATGGACTTTGTAAACCAACGTGCACGTAGCCCACTATCTTGGGCCACCAATAGTAATCTTTTATCTTTTGGTTTGAATTTGCCTCTCCTTAACCATTCCTGTGTTCAGTCCTGATCAACATGAGGTTCTTCCAGGAGGTTTCTATACTTGCAACTATGTTTATGCATTTTCCACATTTCTTGCCTTCTCATCTGATCCTTCACCTTATACTCTTCCTTTTGTTTTTTGGCACATTCAGTTGCTTCCTGATTTTTATCTTCCTCTGGTTTAGTTTCCATTCCTCCTTGACTCTGATAAGCATCCTTCTTGTTTTCCTGTCTAATCTGTCCAATACATTTTGGGGCTAATCAGTCACTCCAAAACTGTAAGTTAGGACAGGAAGAACAAATTAGTTTATAGCTTCAATTTTGTTCCTAGATGTTAATGCTGTTTTCAGGATTAATGTAAGTCTTCTAAAATATTCCTTACTGAGTTTTATTCCCATTTGTTCATATTTTATTCTTGATCCTACATCAATTCCCAAGTATTTATACACTTCCTCTTGCTCCAGTTCTTTTATATCACATTCTTGTCCCAAACTGATGTTTTCTTGGTGCTGCAGCTTTCCTGCTTTAAAGGTTGCTTTTGCACATTTATCAAAACCAAATGACATTCTTATATCATCTGAAAAAGTTTTGACTACTTGCAGTTGTACATTCAGTTCCACATCTGATGAGCTGTACAGTTTTAAATCATCGACAAAGTGAAGATGAGAAGTCTTTACACTTTGCTGCTTTCTGGGAGCCAAATTATAGCCATGACCTAATCTAAGTAGGCAACTTAATGTGTTATTATTTTCAATACAGCACAATAAATCCTTATCCATTATAATACTGTACATTGCTTTTATTACCTCTGCCTTTCTGAGTATTTTTGTTGATCTGTTCCCTTTTCTGTACTCTTCTAACAATGACGCTTCTTGTCTTAATTGCTTTATAGTTTTCTCTGTTCGATACTTCCATGATGATATTCGATTTCTCCCC
Organism: Protopterus annectens; assembly: GCF_019279795.1. Taxonomy (NCBI): domain Eukaryota; kingdom Metazoa; phylum Chordata; order Ceratodontiformes; family Protopteridae; genus Protopterus; species Protopterus annectens. The sequence continues at coordinate 331,827,176 of NC_056726.1, forward strand.
TTCCTTTCCCTTACTACCCTGTGTTCTTGTGGTAGACTTTTATCTGTTATTAATTTAGCTGCACAGTAATATATCCTGTTTACTTCTGTTATATCATGTGACTCTCTGTGGACAGCCTAATGGCTGTGTTCATTTGTTTTATCAAACTTCTAACTTTTTGGGTTTTATTGACCTTCTGCAGTCTATTTCTTTCATTGATCTTAATATGTCTATCTATCTCTATTAAATCAAGCAACTCTTCTCTTAGCTGATTTTCTTCTACACTGAGGGTACATTTTTTGTTCTCCATTTCCTGCGGACATTCTATAGAAAGTTCTGTAGCATCTTCCTGTGGCACATTCTCTTCAATTTCATCCTGTGTCATTCGTTGCTCTGTCATATGGGAACTCACTGGCCTATCACTCCTCAACATTAACTGCGTCAGAGTTTCCTGTCCTTCCCTTGCTGTCCAACCTCAAGTGAATGTTTATACTGGTTTCCTGAGACAGGCTCCAAAATATCTTCATATTTCAACTGACCTGTTGCTTCCCGTCCCACTGGTTTCTCCTTAATTTGGGTGTCCATTGCCCTGTCCTGCTGTGATGTTTTCTTAGTTAGATTTTCTGCACTTAATCCTTCATTTCACAGGTACTCCATAACCTCAATTTCTATTTCTTTAAGCTCTCCATTACTAATCTTGTTTTTTACTTTTCCTCTTTGTCATCTAATTTTTTGTATTGTAAAGTTTTCCATGTCTAGATTCCTTTTCCTGTATTTCTCTTCAAATATTTTTTGTGCTTCTCTTTTGTATTGATTAGTTTTGCTATTTCCTTTGCATAAATATTATACCATATGCCGTGGTGGTACGGCGGTAGCGTTGTTACCTCACAGCAAGAGGTTCTCCCGTTCGATTCTCGGCGTGGCTTGGGAGTGCCTTCTGTGTGGAGTCTGCATGTCCTCCCTGCGGTTGGGTAGCATTCGAAAGACATGCGTGCGTAACTAGACGTGCCTTCGTTGAAGGTTGGGCGTCGAGCTGGCACCTCGGCGTTTCGTAAAAACTACTGCCAATCATTAGTGGACCAGAGTTCTGCTGTGGCGACCCCTTAAAAGGAAAAAGCCGAAAGACAAACATTAAATCTCTTTTTCATTCCCATGTCCATATTTCTTCTTCAGATGTCTCCTGGTCTTCCTATTTTTCCTTACTTTGGAGACTTATCCCATCATGCTGTGAAGTAACCTACGCATACCATAACATCAACTTCTGTTTTTTTTTAACTTCTACTTTACTAATCATCTTCTCTACATTCCCTCTTTGTGATGTTATTTTTTTTATTGTGATATCTGGATGCCTTTGCCTGTATTTCTCTTCGAATATCTTTGGAGCTGCCTTTTTTGGTATTGATTAATTTAGCTTTTAACTTTGCATAAATATTGCACCATATCTAATCTCTCTTTCTTTCTCATGTCTATATTTCTTTTTTATACTTTTCAAAAATCTGTAGGTTGATGTTGTTTATATTTTTGCACTTCCTCAGATGCTTCTTTTTCCAAACAGATTAAAGTTTCTTGGTCTATATAATGTTTTTCACAAATCTGTTGTATTAATGAACACAAACTTTTATTTGAGGCTTCTGATAGTTTTTCTTGTGGAAGCATTTTTCTTTCTTCTAATTTCTCTCTTAATCTTTTTGTATGTCTTGTGTTTGGAAATTCTGGGCTTTTTGCATTACAGTAACAATGCATAATTTCTTTCTTATCCACAATAGTTCACTCTATTGTCTTTATGGCTCTTGTTGGGCCTGTCAGTTTTTGTGGACTGTTACTTCCTTCTACAACAGGGGGGCGATCCTCCACCCTGGGCCTGGCCTGGCCTGGCCCCATTGAGGAATGTTTCTGTATTTAGAGGATTCTACACTGTCATTTTTTTCCACTCCTGGCACCAGTGCGCTTACCAGGAATAGGCACTTTTTATCCTGGGTCTTGCGCACCCAGATATCTTTTTTAATTTTTGACCTGCTTCTGTCCATGATATATGCTATATAAAATACAGTGTATTTATTGGTGGCGTCTTGGTGAGATTTTATGAAAAACAGGGTCCAGCTCATGAAGGTACTCACCAAGATTTGGGTATGAATTCACTTTCAGCAGTAATACTCTCCTTTCCTTGCTGACTTATCATCTCGCATTCAGACCCCATATTTGGTATGGCTGTTGTTATTCCCCTTAAGGATTTGCATCCAAAATCCCACTCTTTCCTTATTTCTTGAATTCCTCCCCTGATTCGTCATTATCACTTTCTATAATGATTTGTAGCTTTCTGTTTGTGTTATGTATATGGGCCTTAACTGTGTAGCTCTAAAATTTCCCTTAACATCAGGTAATCTAAAATCACCTTGTTCAATTAGAAGGATCAACTTATGCCATTTGACTATGGTCCTCTTCCCATCCCAGATAAAATCTTCAACTCTTTATTAATTACTGTCCTCAATTTCTCCTCTTGATGATAAAAATACCCCTGACCTGTACATAAAACTAAAGGGACTAAAAACATTTTCACTGCTTATCTTGTTATGCATATCCATAAACAAGACCTTCTGCTTTCCCAGTTATTATATTATCTTTTGTTTAGTCTCTTCCCACATATCCTTAACTGCCATAACAGTATCATTTTTAACTGATACTCGTAAAAATTAAATTTTATCATGTCTCCATAAATGTGGGTGCTGCTGAATCAATTTATGTGTGGGTACATAGTTTACAGCTATAGCCTTTGTTTTGTCTTCATTAACTTTTATCCCAAAAAAGACTTGAAACTGTCTCAGAATATTCCACAACACTGAGATGCCCTTTCTGTTTTATCAGGTACAAAATAATATCATCTTTGAATAAAGCCAGCTTTTCTTGATTACTATACCAATTATATCTTTAAATTTCTGGGTCCCTTATTTTCTTTGCCAATTGCTATAAATATAAAACAAATAATGGGAAAAGAGGACACCCCTGCCTTGTTGCTGTGTTCAGATAACGCTTATCAGAGAGGAACCCTCCCACTTTAATGTTTGCCTCTGATCCCTCATACAGCCTCCTACTTAACCTTATATTTGTTTCATGGAATGCAAATGCTTCCATTGCCCTCCTCATAAAATCACAGCTTATACTGTTGAATGCTTTCTCTGCATCAAGACTCACCAACAACAGTGGTATTTTCTTACCTTCTACTTCCCTCCGGATCATCATTGTTCTGTTATTGTTGTCAAATGTTTGACTCCCCTTCACAAAACCATACTCATCTATATCTATCAATTTTGGCAATACTTTTGCCACCCTTTTAGTTATTATAGACATAAACACTATATAAACATGATTTAAAATTGAAATGGGCCTATGTGAAGTTGGACCTGATGGGTCTTTACCGTCTTCAGGCATTGTAGTCATCACAGCTTTCCTCCAGTATGTTGGTGTTTCCCCTCCTTTTAAAATACTGTTAAAAAAAAATCCATGTTTTTATTACTTTAGTCCCTCCTAGCTTCCAAACTTCTACAGAAATACCATAATTTCCTGGAGACTTTCCCGAAGATTGATTATACATTACTATTTTTATCTCATCTCCTCATTTCTTAATTGATAACTGTTGTGCCTCATCTACCTTTTATTTATTTATTTATTTACTTATTTATTTATTTTGCATTTGTTTACTGGGATAGTTCGACTGGATAATAGTTGTTTATGGACATGAAGCCATCAAAGATACCCACACCTCCAGGTTGGTGGCAAAGCACAAAGCATCAGAGACTATCCATGTGCAGCTAACAGTGGGTAAAACTGCCTTCCAGTTTATAGCCTGCTACAGACCACCCTCCCAAACCCAGGAACCCAACTCAGCCTTTCTGAGAACACTGGAAAATATGAAGGTCTCTCCAAACACCATTATATTGGGTGACTTCAACTACCCAAACATAGACTGGGAGCATTACTCTAGCTCCAACACCCTAGCCCAAAGGTTCCTAGAATTTATAAACTCAAATGCTATGGAACAAATTGTTACCACTCCCACAAGAGGGGAAAACATACTGGACCTGATCATCACCAACATGGGGACTCTATGCTCCAGACCAGAAGTGTATCCCTCACTGGTAAGATCAGACCATAAACTAATCTCACTGGATATTCACATCCCGACCCCACCCCCTGCCCAGAAAACCAGTGAAAAACTTCTCTAAAGCAAATTTCACACTCCTCAAAACCGAGGTGGAATCCTTCAAAGCCCCTGGGCCTGTGGAAAATATGGCCCAGACCGCAGAATCCTTTATAAACGCATTCTATGAACACCTTCAGGAATGCATGGATCATGCGATCCCAAATAAAACCAAGACCCAATCCTCCAAAGGCAGACGTCCTGTCTGGTGGACCCCAGCCATAAACAAACTATACAATAGAAGGAGGAAGCTACTAAATGATAGAGCAAAATCCCAAAAAGGGAAGGCATCACTGATCAGTATTAGCAAAAAACTACGGGCACTCATAAAATTGTATAAGGCCAGCTTCGAGAGAAAAATTGCACAGGACACTAAGGATAATCACAAGGCTTTCTTTAGTTATGTTAGGAACCTGGGTGGTAATTCCCAGATATGCTCAGAATTAGTCCAAAATGACAAAAAATACACTGAACCCACAGACATTGCCAACATCCTAGCTGACAGGTTCAGCGCAAACTTCTCCCCCCCTCCCCACCAAAAGGGTAAATATCTATCCCAGCAGAGTGCTGCCCCCCTGACATCTCAGATGCTCAGATAAAAGCCGCCCTCTCCAAAGCAAAAAACACAGCATCAATGGGACCAGACGGTGTCCCGGGCTGCGTCCTACATGAACTCCAAGAAGAGCTAAACCCAAACATAAAACTACTGTTCAATCTCAGCCTTACTACAGGATATGTGCCCAAAGAGTGGCATACAGCAAAAGTGGTCCCTCTCCATAAAGGTGGTGCCTCAACGGATCCTGGAAACTATCGCCCCATAAGCCTGACTAGCTTGGTCTACAAAGCTATGGAAAGGATCATCATGGACCTCATAAATAAAGATATTGGGGACCTACAGACACTGGATCCTACCCAGTTCGGCTTTATTAAGGGCAGATCCTGCCTCTTAAACCTGGTTGATTTCTTTGAAACAGTCACCAAGGCCATTGACGAGGGGAAGATGGTCCACACAGCCTACCTGGACCTCGCAAAAGCCTTCGATACAATACCCCACTCGGGCATTATAGATAGGCTCACCAGCTTAAATATAAACCCCTCTGTCACTAGATGGATTGCAAACTGGCTCAAGGACAGAACCCACATGGTTAGAGTTGCTGGAGCCATGTCAGACTCCAAACCAGTTACAAGTTGTGTCCCACAAGGCTCAGTCCTGGGACCTCTCTTGTTCGGTATATATTTCTCGGAGGTACAGGCCAACACGGAAGGACTGTGGCTGACCAAGTTCGCAGATGACTGCAAACTGGGCGCCATAATCGACTCTCCAGCCAACACAAGCATCCTCCAAAAGGGCCTCATAGAAACAGACAACTGGTGCCAGAGCCATGGCCTCAAGCTAAATGCCAAAAAGTGTATAGTCATCCCCTTTGGCAAAAACAAAGTGCCCACAAATTACCACATAGGTGGAAATCCATTAAGTTCAGAAGAAGTAATTAGGGACCTGGGGACCCAAGTTGATAGCAATCTCTCATTTGACAACCACGTGGCCAAAGTGGTTAGAAAAACATTTTGTTTAGCCCACCTAATCATGAAGGGATTCACATCTAGATCAGGGGAGGTCATCGTGCCTCTTTACTCATCCCTCATCAGGCCCATAATTGAGTACAATGCCCCTTTTGGGATGTACCTTACCAGACACCTGCAGCAACTGGAAAGACCCCAAAAGTACCTCACCAAGAGGATCAAAGGGCTCAAACAGATGCCATATTCTGCCCGGTTAAAAGAAACTCCAGCTCTACTCAGTGGCATACCGCCTGTTCAGAGGCGATCTGTGCCTGACGTATAAAGCCATGTCCAACCCGGAATTAATAGACATGCTGCACCTCAGAAAATCCAAATCCCATCGAGCTACGCTCGAGACTTGAACCTCAGCACTGAAATAAATAGGACATGCTGGAGGGACAGATTCATAACCCAGAGGCTCCCTTCACTCTGGAATAAAATCCCTGTCCAGGTTAGGCAAAGTCCCTCATTGACTCTCTTCAAGAGGAATCTTGATGAGTGGATGGGAGATTGTAGGTTTACCCCGGGTATCACTTCTGTGTCACTGTTAGACAGAGGCACAGTATACTAACCTCGAAAAAGGGCATAGCAAAATAAATTTAAAATGGGTGGCGAAAGGCAAACACATTCTGGCTAGGCTTATAAATGCCCTAGGGCAGATAGCCTAGTATGAACCTATGAACCTATGGATACATGTCCATTTTCAGCGGAGGCCCGAGGAGAAAAGAAAAAAAGACATTCAACAAACTGTTACATTTTTACAATTTAAAACACAAAAGAAAACACAAATAAAAGGATTTTTACACAGATGTAAACAAACACAACAAACAGATATACACAAACAAATTATTACATTTTTACTCAGATGGAAAATTCTAGACAGTGTTTTTAAGAATGATAGGGTATTGAATGCCAAGTAAGCTAACCTGGTATTAGATCCAAGGAGATCATAGGATTTATAAGTTAAGAAACAATAAAGTGTAGGTAGAAGTCCTCCATGTGCACATGAGTGATGGTAAGAGTTAGTCTGGAGGACATAGCCATCGTTTTTTAAAGTACTGAATCAGACTTTTCTTGAACTGAGGTAGAGAGAGTTCAGATGTAAGATTAGCAGGAAGAGAATTCCAAGTTTTGTCAGCAGAGTTAGCAAATAGAGATTTACCGGCTGTGTTGTTGGATTTGAGAGTTTGAACTAGTAGTGTTTCAGATGAAGTTTTAAGTACGGGTGTATTATCTGGTTGGTACAGGATCTTGTGTGCAGCTATTAGTTGGTTAACCTGAAGTAGGTTAGGCAGTTCAAGCCATCCTAGTAGATCCAGTTTATGACAGTGATGAGTTCTGTAGGCTGTATCGGTAGCAAATCTAGCAATGTGATTGTAGCTGCTAGAAAGTTTATTAAGGTCAGTTTTGCTGAGGTTTGTAAATAGAGGGGAAGCATAGAGGAGGGTGGAGAGTAGATGTGTACGAGCAATTACAGTTCTGGCTAATGGCGTTAGGAATGGCTTGATCCTATATAATGAGTCAAGTTTTTTAATTAACTGTTTTAATAGTTTTATTGATATGCAGATCAAACTTAAGGTTATTATCTATTATAACTCCTAACAGTTTGGTTGAGGGATCTGGGGAAATAATGATTCCATTGTTGGATTTTAATGTAAAGGTTATTGGGGCAGACCTGTGAGTGGGGGAGAAAAGCTGCAGTTTGGTTTTATTAGGATTTAACATGAGATGACAGTTAAGGAGCCAATTTTGAACTGTGTTAAAAGTATTTTGGGATAGAATCTGCAACTCTGTAGGTGAAGTGTCAGAGCATACTAAAGTGGAGTCATCCGCATATTGAATGCATGTTGCATTTGGGATGACCTTATACAAATCATTGATGAAAATGGAAAATAATAGTGGACCTAGTATGGAGCCTTGGGGTACTCTGATGGTGATGGGTAAAAGGGTGGATAGTTTGCTCTGCCATAGGACAGCCTGTTGTCTACCACTGATATATGATTGAAACCATTGGATGGCCTGGTCCTCTAGGGAGATGGATTTCAAAGTTTTTATGAGTATTTGGTGGTTTACCATATCAAAGGCTTTTGAAAGATCGAGAAAGATAGCAGAGGAAAGTTTATTATTGTTTCGTTGTTGGTTAATGACATTAGAGAAGGGGAAGAGGGCTGAGGTTGTACTATGGAATGGTCTAAAGCCATGTTGGGTGTTGGCTATAAGATTATTATGAATAAGACAGTTTAGGAGTTGATTGTGGATGCATTTTTCCATAATTTTAGTCAAGGGTGACAGAATATCTATGGGTCTATAGTTTGAAAGTTCAGTAGAGCTGCCTCCTTTATGGAGTGGGATGACATGGGATATCTTCCAGATGGAGGGAATGGACACTTCAGTTATAGTTCTATTGATCAGGATAGTAATGGGGTATGCTATGGCATCTGCAGCTTTTTGTAGATATTCTGCAGGGAGAAGATTAGCTGATAGGGTGGTAGGCTTTAGTTTTTTAAGTAATTTTCGGACCAAAGATGTGCAAACTGGCTTGAAGTTGAAGGGGAGTTGGGAGCAGGGTGTAGTGGCCGGAGAATATGGGCATCCAGGGGATAATTGGTTAGCTAGGTTCTGGATGGTTGTTGTAAAGAAGCTGTTAAAGGTATTGGCAATTTCTGCTGGAGTTTTTTGGTTAGAATCCAAGGGGGTAGGAGTGGAGGACTGTTTGGACTAAGGAGTTTGTTTATACCTACTCAAAACTTTTGTGGCTTGTGTTGGTGTTTTTCTTGTAGATGACAATAATAGTTTTTCTTGTCTAATGTGGTGGATTTTTTTGTTTCATTTCTTAGCTGTCTGTATCTAAGTTGATCTATGGGTTTTTTGTGGTCCTCAAAGTGGCCCAAGCCCTATTTCTAAGTAGCATTTTATGTCTGGTTTCTTTTGAGAGCCAAGGAGCTACTTTTGTTTTGGTTCTAATAGTCCGTGCTGGTGCATGGGTGTCAAGAATGGATAGGAATTTGGTATTAAGGTAATTTACTGCTTCTTCAAGTGGTAATTGTTTCAGAACTGACCAATTGCAAGATTTGGGTTCATTTTGGAAATCTGTGCAGTTGAAATTCTTATTGTTCCTTATTGATTTAAAAATGGACTGGTTGTGGATATCAGCTTTTTGCATGATTAAATAGGTGAGGAGGTGATCACTTACATCCTCAGACAGGGTCCCACTCTTGTGTTTGAGAGGATGGGTGTTAACAAGAATCCAATCCAGAATACTTGCTTTATTGTTGGGTTTACTGATCCTAGTGGGGGAGGATATGACCTGTGAAAATCCATAAAGGTTTATGTGGTGAGTGGGGGGTTCTGAGGAACACATGTTCCAGTCTGTGTTGAAGTTCCCAAGTACAATGTTTTTTTGGGGGTAGTTGCTGGATAACCAATGTAGGATATCTTCAAGGGTATTTATGTTATTGCCTGGGGGAATATACACACAGACGAGATTTATACATTTGTTCTTATTAATGTGGAGCTTAGTGATAAGCATTTCAACATTGCCAAATAGGGATGTTTGCAGGGCATTATTGGACACTTCAATCATGGATTTGTACAGAACAGCTACCCCACCTCCCTTCGTATTGGTTCAATCAAGCCTTAGGATGTTAAAGCCTGGTGGTATAATTTCATTATCTGAAGTAGAAGGTTTTAGCCAGGTTTCAGTAAGACATAGTATGTCTGGGGAAAGAGCATCTAAGAGGGCATGTAGGTGTTGAATCTTATTGTTTACACTTCTGATATTTAGGTGACTGATCAAGAGTGAGTTTGGGGGTTTGTCTAAGATTTGTGTAGTAGTGGGACAGTCAATAAAGGACCTAGAGCCAGTGCATGAGGATGGATCAGGATTTGGGTGGATATCGCCATCCATTGTCAAGTTGCATTGGAATCTGATTGTGAGCTTCCAGATTTTAATTAATAGACTTTGGTATTGTGTGGTTTTAGGGTTAGCATATCTTGTTCTAATGGGATGCTGATACCTAGTAAGTAAGGAGTTAGATGGGAGGGGATGTATTAAGTGCTCAAGCTTGTGTGGAGCTATAAAAGTGGAGGTTTGGCCTTTTGGGTAGTGGAAACCTGGGTATGTATTATATTTGTAGGCCATAAGAAGATATGGGACAAGCATAAAGGGTAGCAGAGAGTACACTGGTAATATTTTAAGTGGATTCATTGCAAGTAACACTGGGTTATTGAGGTTGACTTGTCCCCAGTTTAAACTTTTTAAGATAGGATAGAAAGGTTAAGTACTGGAGAGCCTCTTGATGACTTGGATATAGCTGATTGGTTGAAGAAAGAGGGAGAGTGGTTGTAGCACTATATATTTAGCACCACTGGGGGCAGGTGGCATTTGGGGGCAGGGTGGGGTGTGGAGCAAACCCGACCACAGCGAGAGCGAGCTGAGCAGGTCTAAACCAGACCATGAGGTAGTAAGGGTCTGTGTATACTGCGTGAGTGCACTGGAGCTAAAAGTAGGTTCTTTCTTACTTTCTATTAGGTTCCTCTCCTCCTTTTTATAACAATTTGTCTAAAGAGTTGCATTTGTTATGTTTTATAGTTTTATGGCTATCAGAGTGTCACTTTTATGCCATGGTAAGACACTTAGTGTTCAAGAGCTCACACGTAAAGCATTAAGCATTCTTGAGCAGTTTTCCACTGATGTACTCTTTAATGGGTAGTAAGGGACTTAGTAATCCATATCAGCTAATAAAGATTTTCTAAGATATTGATTGGAAGGGAGTTATTAGTGCTTCAGACCTAGTCCGGCTGTGTAAAATGTAAAATGGTGCCTTCCACAGGTAATATTTATTAACTTTGGGATTGGCTTAAGGTAATAAACAGGGAAGGGAGAGGGGGAAACAAGAGTGTGGGCTAGGAGTTCTTTTGTACTGATGTTCATGAGACAAGATCCAGGCAAAGGCAAGTTTGTGTTTAAGAAAAACAATCAAAATTGACCAAGAACTGCTGTGAAGCTGTAAGTCATTTCTTAACAATTTATCAGGTGGAAAAACAGCATAACCTTGTATTTGTAGGCTACTGTGCTCTCAATTAAACACACACAGTATTTGATCAGTTATGGATAGTATTTGCTAACAGAAGGGAATAAAAGAGACATGGAATATGAGTGTGTGTGTGTGTGGGGGTGGGGGGTGGGGGGGGCTGCTTACAAGCTAAGGCAGAGTGCTCTCCAGGGGAAAATGAATATTGGCTCAAACAGGTAGACACATACTCAAAGTTAACTTTACCTGTGTGCTGACAGTTCAGACCCGGACTGTGCTTTTCTTATAAGAATGATAAAGGTGGTTCCGCAGTTGAATACTTAAGAGTGGTGTTAGGTCTAGAAAAGAAGAGTACAGAGAGGAGTAAGCACTTTTGAGATGGTAAAGATACATTATAAAGACTACAAAACAAGGCATACTTGGCATACCTTGGCAGACTTAAGTCTTCCATAAATATTTCATGTGTGCTCTTTAATGATTTCCAAATTTCTCTGCTTTATAGAAATGTCCATAAAATTTCTGCAATACGTCTAATAGCTCGAAAAACTTGCTGGCTATTTTCCTTTGTATATGCTCCCTAAGTGTGGCAACAACCCTTTCTACTTTCTGTTGCTTAAGTTGTTTTGCTTAAAGTTTTTGTGCTCTTGAATTATTATCAGAAACAGTTGCTTAGCAGTAATCTTTGTGAACTCATGCATATTATCCATATATGCCCTTATTTTCTCTTTAGCACTCTGCAGATGTACCTCTTCTTGGTCTGTGAGATTCCCCCTATTCTGCAGTACTTAAAGCTTTGTCAGCTCCTCTCAGTAATACTTGCTACTTCTTAACCGTATCACTTGTTCTTTTATTTCTACCCTATTTTCAAACTTCACTTTCATTTAATCTACTCACTAGTTATACCTTCTGAGGACATTTCTATTTTCCCTAATGATCTCAAATAATTTCCACAACTCATTACTTACATTTCTTTCCTATTGACAGGTAAGTAGGGAAGTGCCATTGTCTCATTTTAACTTCATTACCTTGCATTTTTATCTTAGTTGTTATCGGTGCATGATCTGAAATAATTTCTGGATGTGTGTCAAAGCTTTCAAGTATTAAATACACATGTTCCTATGAAATACAATTTCTGTCTAGTCTAGCCCAGTTAGTGTACCCTGGGGAATAATATGAAAATTTTCTCTGAGTTCACATCTTCCATACCAATTTTTTCCTTAGTTAATATTTGTAATAACTTAATTAATAACTTAATATTTAAGTATACTTTTTTGCACTTTCACTCTTTCAGTGATAGTTAACAAAATTGTACTGCATTTATTTGTTTCATTGAATATTAATTGAATATTGTGGTCTGTCTGTCCACAGTTTGGTTTCCTACCCTCCCTTCCTAGTGTTGTTGTAGTCTTAAACTTGGTGGCTTTGGAATTGCCCACCCCTGCTGTACATTTGTGTTTGGACTCTCCTCCCGGACCCATCTCATTTGCTCACTCGACTGAGTACAGTGAGATCATTTGGGAAGGACCACCCCCTTGCTTCTTTGATTTCAGACACTCCTGCCAGTCCCATCTCATCATCTCTATCTACTGTGTACAGAGAGAGCATTTGGGAAGGACAACCCTTGTAGTCTCTTAATGTTCTGTTTCCTCCCTCTCTACCTAAAAAAATGTTTTGCATTTTTTCAGCAGCTCTTACTGTAACTGTGTTCTACCTACTTTATTACCTTATTTTGCTGTTTTGTATGTTCTTAAGTGTTCAAGTGCTCTTATAATGCATTTATTACTCCTTGTTAATAGCCTGATTACATTTATTTGCTATTCAATGCATCTTAGTTTTGGTTTTATCACTTGTGCTTCAGGCCAGTTATTTTACATTTAAGGTTTTTTATGGTCTGCACTGTTGTGGACAAACCCTTATCAAAACCCTCTCTCCATAAGTCTGCCAAGTATTCAGAACACTATGTCTGGACAATTCCCACCAGTTTCACCTGCTAGCCTGGTCGGCATGAGCATACTGAGACAGTGTAGCAACTTCCTCACGTTCACAGACAGTCCTCTTCTAGCACATAATTCTTCTACTTGCGAGAAATGCATCTACATCAGTAACCTGTAATCCATGCTGCCTCGTGCCACAGTCAGTACTCCTGACAAAGAGGAGATTGCCAGCACAAATGCAACACCACCCACATCACATAGCCAATCACAACACACACCCACCTATGCAGGGGTCCTCAATAAAAACTTAGCTAAACAACAGACCCCCAAAACGCACTCACAAACATTCCACACACAACAGTAAACACATCAAGCACAGTAGACAATACACCAGTGTCTCACAAATACAGCCCATTAGGCATAATAATAAACCAAAGCAGCCAATAAGCCATGAAACTAAACCAAACATTCTAGTCATTGGCGATTCAATAGTGAGATGCACTGAAGTCCCCCTCACCAGACTTAACAAGGAGAAGGTCATGGTCAGTTGTCTGTCAGGTGCCAGAATCCGTCACATCACATATGCACTTAAGTCTTTCCACAACAGGTACAAGTATGACTCTGTCATTGTCCATGTTGGTGTGAATGACTTGAGATGTACCACCCTGGACTATATGAAGAGAGACTTGATTCAGCTCTCAGAGTATGTGTCCCAGGCAGGTATGACCCTAGCCCTAAGCAGCATCCTACCTTCACCAAGAATGATACCACAACACGCTTTTGCAAGGAAGAGTGGGCAAATATTGCCAAGTCAAGATGTGCCATGTTGATAGACTCCTACCCAAGAAGACTGAATGCTGTAATTAAATCAAAAGGTGCTTCAAAAAAGTATTAGTTTAAGGGTGTGCACACTTATGCAACCAGCTTATTGTATGTTTTTTATTTTTTATATTTTTTCCCCTAACAGATTTGTTTGTTTTTCAATTGAATTGTACAGGTTATAGGTCACATTAAAGGTGAGAAAAGTTTTGAAATGATTTATTGTGGTCTCATTTTTTTATATCACAAAAACCTGGCATTTTAACAGGGGTGTGTACACTTTTTATATCCACTGCACTTTTTCTTTTTTTTTAGTATACTCCAAACATTAATGACAAGAAGTGGGGTATGCGCCTTTCATTCTCCCATAAGTGTAAGAAAATCAACAAAAGTGCAATATTTCTCAGCCCCTTTTTCTTATAAAGCCATATTTCACAAATGTGATCAATGCTTTATAGTCTAACATTTATTCAATAATTTCAGTGCTGCTTGTCTTCTTTCTTTTCATCTCCATGTCCCAAGCCCAGACTCCAGTTCAAGTCCAAGGTACACCCGATTCTTCTAATCAACTCCTGTGCTTTTTTCTGTCACTCAAGCATTTTCTTTTGGATCATTGGAAAATGTTTCATTGACAAAGTTTTTCTATAAGCTTTATTATCAAAAGTCCCCTTCTGTTTGATGGCTCACTTTATTGTTGGACAGATTTTTATATTTCCTCCTTAGCCTGTTCTGCATCAAAAAATTACTTTGATCTGCCAGGAAAAAATATTCGGAAGACTGCTTGGTATGGCTGCTTGAAACGCTCACCTGCCTCTAAATATTCCCTGACTGCTGGGATAAATTTGCTTCTCTTCTGCCTGGTGTGCAGTGAATAATCATTTTCCACAAACACTCTACTTTCTCTAATTTTTAATATTTTGCTTTTCTGCCACAATTTTGTCAGGATCAACTCTTTCTGTTTGTATGATTGCATGTTTACTAATACAGGTCTTGGCTGCTTTCTTATCACTATGTTTGGGGCATACACATGATGTATCTTTTCAGTTAATAAATCCTGGTGTGGAGTACCAGTCCACTTACTTATCTGTGCTTTCATAAAGTTAATACAGCCTGTTCTTTCCAATTTCTCTGGTATTGCAGAAAATCTCAGGTTTTAGCTGCATGCTTTCTCTCTTCCAACTCTGCCATTTTTTTAAAAAGCTCTTCTTGACAATTCTCATACTCATCTAGCCTTTTTTTCATTTTGAACTCTTGATTTTTGCAGTTTTATCAGTTCATCTGAATGGCTATTTAAAGCCGCTTCCATTTTTTCCAGCCTTTTTTTATTTGAGTTGATATACTTCTTCATTGTTTCGCTTACTTTAATCACATCTGAGTCCATTTGATTTATTTTTCCTCAAAATTACTAGAAACCATCTCTTCTACCAAAGCTGGAGCTTGAACTACTTTTTGCTGATCAGGTGCAGGATTCTTCCTAGTCAGTGTTTCTCCACCTTTTTCTGGTTGATTTTCTTTCAGCCTCTCTAAGTTTCTTCTTTGCTGGTGCCCAGGCAGTGCACTTACTAGCCAGTAACTGAATTGTACTAAAGCTGCCAGAATGACTGAATCGTATCTATCAGTTTCTCTAATTACACTGGGAGAGCTGAAATTAAGCTTTTGATCAGTGTGCAGCCATCCGGGAAAGTCTCATTGCTAGAGAGTTTTGCAAAAATTAATGAAAATTATGTGGCTAGCCACCTGGCAGTGTAAACCTTGTGTAGATGATTGTCACTGTTGAAGAGACACCCTGGCCCCCTGTGCAAAAATGGGGAAAAAAAACGGTTGTGGATGGATGGGGGGAATATGTGCATACCAGGACTGGCTTTAGGTGAAATTGGGCTGTTAACTCAAATGCTCTGGAACAAATTATTCATACCCTGACAAGAGGAACAAGCATACTAGATCTGGTCCTCACTAACATGTCAATGCACTGCCATGACTGTTGGATCCTCATTAGTTACATTTGACCACAGATCTGTCACCTTTGATTTGGCACTAACACCAGAATTCACAAAGGGCAAAATCAGACTAGAAAACTTCACTAAGTCAAACTATACCCTCCTAGGTGAAGGTGTAAATGCATTCCAAGTCCTACCCCCAGCTGGAAGTGGTAGCTACACCAAAGCTTATACTAAAGCCATGTAAAATCACTTGCATAAGTACATAGACCTGGCTTTAGCAGAAAGAATCAATGCCAGAGCCCAAAGTAAAAACAAGCTGCCACGGTGGACATCCAGCATCAACAAACTTTACAATAAATGCAAAACATTGCTGTCCAAGAAAACAAAGGCGAGGCCCCAACAATGGAAAAGCACCCTCCTCAGCCCCAAATGTATATTATTGTTTGTTTATGTACTCCTTGTCAAAATTATAATTGTAACATCTTTTTAATGTTTTTGTTTACCTTGGAACTTTTCTCCCCGGGCCCTCGCTGAAAATGGACATGCATTAAGTCGGGCTATCCCATTCAACAAATGTAAAATAAAAAATAAATAAAATAAAACAGGGAAATAAGACCACAAGTCAAATCCTCTAAGGGCTTCTTTGAGAAAAAAATTACCAAGCACAGCTAAGGATAACCATAAGGCCTTTTACAGCTACATACATAGTGTAAAAGGTAGAGCAGAAACATGTGTAGAACTAGTGACTATCGGCATCACACACACTAGCCCCACAGGGACAGCAAACCTGCTAACAGATAGCTTTGGTGAAAATTTCACTCCTTTATCCCCTCTAAACTTATCACAAGCTTTCCCCCAACCCCCCACATATCTGAAGAGTGGGTTATTAAATCCTTGTCCAAGGCAAAAAACACAGACTCTATGGGACCAGATGACATCCCAGGCTGTCTTCTAAACAGGCTAAAACATGAACTAGCATCATTAAGTACACTTTTCAATCATAGCCAAACCACAGGCTTTGTTCCTATGGAATGGAGAGCAACAGCAGTTATTCGCCTCCACAAAAGTGGCTTAGCAACAGACCCAGGAAATTATAGACTCATAACCTTGACCAGCCTTATCTGTAAGGCCATGGAACTTATCATTATGGACCTAAATAAAGATAAATAAAGACATAGGCGACCTCCAAACCCTGGATCCAACCCAATTCGGCTTCATCAAGGGCAGATTATGCCTGTTCAATCTGGTGGATTTCTTCAAAAATGTGACCAGGGCCATTGAAGAGGGCAAATCTGTGCACACAGCATACCTTGACTTGGCAAAGGCTTTTGACACAATCCCACACTCAGGCATTACCGATAAATGTAGCAAACTGAATATAAACCCTTTTGTTGTAAGATGGGTTGGCAGCTGACTCACAAACTGGGCACACACTATCAAAGTGGGTTACTCCACATTGTCCAGCAGCCCCATCATCAGCAAGGTGCCCCAGGGGTCAGTGATGGGCCCCCTACTGTTTGGTATATACTTCTCAGACGTTCAGGCCAAAACTAAGGGGTTGTGGCTGAACAAGTTTGTGGACGACTGCAAACTGGGTGCAATTATTGAATCCCCAAATGATGTCAGTATACTCCAGGACGGTCTTGCGCAGACTAACAACTGGTGTCTTAGTCACAGTCTCAAACTGAATGCAGAGAAATGCATCATCATTCCCTTTGGCAAAAACAATGTTCTTTCACACTGTCAGACCAACAGCAATACCCTAAGTACCACAATGTGGTAAGGGATCTGGGATCACAATTTGACTGCGACCTTAACTTTGACCAACATGTGTCTACTGTAGTAAGGAAGACTTTCTACATAGCACACTTGATTAGTAAATGCATCACCTCGAGAGCAAAGGAGGTTATAACCCCTCTATACTCGACACTAATCTTTCCCATAATTGAGAATAACACCCTGTTCGGCATGTACCTTACAAAGCACGTGCGGCAATTGGACAGACCTCAGAGGTTTCTAACAAAGAAGATCAAGGGACTCCAGCATGTGACTTACATCGACCGACTAAAGTCCCTATAAGTCACTATACTCTGTATTGTATAGACTTTTTAGGGGAGACTTATACCTGGCCTACAGAGCAGTCTCAGATGCAAAGCTAATGAACTTGATGCATATCCATATATCAAACGGGACTGGAGCTACCCATTCCAGGGACCTAAAAATGGCCTGCAACTTAAATAGGACATGCTGGGGGGACAGATTTGTCTTCCAGTGACTGCTGCATCTTTGGAATAGGCTACCAATTCACATGAAACAGAGCACCTCTATAACAATGTTCAAGAGGAACATAGATGAGTGGATGGGGTACCATAAATTCTTATGAGGGATACCGCCCACAACTCTCCTGGCCATGAGCAGTCATTACTAAATTCAATCCTGGGAACTGACTAGCATATCTGTGGTATTACATTGGGATGAAATGGCTATGCTTGAAATGATCTCTGGGTCGATAGCTTTCCTATGATCCTATGAAACCAAACCTCCGCCAGTATTTTATTTCACATGGATTACCTTCTTTCACTCACCCTGCACTTAGTGTCTGATTTGTAGTTCCACATAACTTTTAGATGCAACTATAGTAAAGAAAAATATGGATCAGGACAGTAATTGATGAGGAATGTTACACTTGCTGGCTCACAACAAGTCCATACTTTTTAGCCAGCCCCCTGTTTCTTTAGTGTTTGCTGACTGTCATTTCAAGTAGCTGCACAGGCTTAACACTAATATATTTTACTTGGAGATTTTGTATCACAGCCACATTTAAAAAACATGTTATGTCATCTGTCTATCTATGTATCTATCTATGTACCTATATGTCTGTCTGTCTGTCTATCTATCTATCTATCTATCTATCTATCTATCTATCTATCTATCTATGTCTGTCTATCTGTATTTCTGTCTGTCTGTCTATGCACATATTAGTATATTTACTGTGCACACATAATTCACTTCTATATATAGGCTTAGAGAATTTGAGTTTTAAATACATGTATACATATCTACCACTTAATATCTTAAAAAATGTAAAAAGAAACCAAAAATTAAACTTAATTTTGTTATAGTACATTGGTTAAATGCATTTATAGACACTGAGTACAATAACATAACTCAGTGTTTAAATACGCCAAAATATCAGTCCTTCAGTCATTAAAACAATTAACCAGTCAACATCCTCCATTTAAGATCATTATTTAGATAAAAGGCTGCATTGTGTTAAATGTTAAAATTAGTTTATATTCTTTATTCATTAAATTATTTTCTATTTTATCATCACTTCTGTCTCCCAAATTCCACTGTAGTAAAATACAACCTTTAATTGCATTCAGATGACATTTATGTTTTTGCTACATACCCAGCAATACTTAATATCATTTATATGTTCTTGGAGTCCTGCTTTAAATTTTCTGTTTGTCCAATATAGCCTAATCCACAGAAGCATTTCATGACATATGGTATACCTTTAATATCACAGGTATAACAACCCTTGTATTGGCATCTCATTTTTCCAAAATAATCTACCCTACTAACAATGAAATTGCATGTGTTACAGGAGCTAAGGTGAAAAGCTTCTTGTAGATCCATTTTGTTTACCTGTATCTTCTTTTGTAATGTTTAAAGCAATTGTAAACAATCATGTCCATCAAGTTTTACTTCTTTTATATGAAATCATAAGATTTAAATCACTCGATCACTGGTATAAAAGACACCACATTTGTAAACAATGTTATTAAAATCTCAGAAAAAAATGTATAAATGTATATTTTTTTACAAAGCAAACATTATCTTTTTTTAATTCTGTATATATTTGTTCTACCTCTAAATTCATTAATTTTAGAATGTAGCATTCCTTCTTCCTCCTCTGGCAGGGTTCTAGATAGGCTTTTTAGCATTCAGGAGAATAATCCCTGCTTATAACCAAGTAAATCATATCATCTGCCACATATAAACAATCTTTTTACTTACTTCAAGCCTTTCTGGCTCTGACAAACTCCCAAATGGTGAAGCTGTCACAGCATGTGCTGGATGGCAACAACTACCTACAAGAAAATTATTTTCTGCACTTTTCTTCTTCTGTAACGTAAATTGCACCATCCCACCATTATAAAATAATTCTAAATCTAAAAAAAAAATGAATACTTTATTTCTATCCACAGCATGTGGGAAGCATAAGGAAAAACTCATTTTTATTCAGGTTGTTATTACTTTCATAAATAAACAAAGCCTATACTTTTTGCACTTCTTACCCCAAATAGAGTGGCAGAGCTATTCTCTGAATTACTTTTCCACAATATTCATTTTTGGGAGATACTTCTGGGGATAAGCACATGGCTCATTAGCATACCCATGCTCCAGAACTGTAAAATTTCCATCCGTCTTTACCTTCAAGACAGCTCTCCACTGTATAGGCTGTTTCCTTCCTACCGCTGTAGTGGTACAGCAGGTTTGAATTGCTTGGGTGTAATACACTGTGGAAACCTACAGAGGGCAGGTTTTAATAGTGCATTTAGCCTTTCTGCATCCCAATGTAGTATTGTAAGAAGGTATTACTTTATTTAAAATAATAAAAACACTGTTAACCTGCATACTCATTAAAACTCCTTTTTATACCTCTCAGCTGTATAGATATTTGCCAGATGTCCAGATTTTTGCCTTATATTTTTGGTTTGTTCCCCATAAAATTAGTGGTTTTCTGAAAAATCATTAATATTTGAAGTCATTAAAAATGATAGATATTTGAGTTTCAGACTTCATAGCCTTTAGAAAATACATATTAATGCAAAACTTGCTATTCTAGCAACTTTCTAAGCTTATAAGGACATTTTTTTAAATCTGTCCCGACTTTTGGCCCTTTGCCCCCCACCCCTCCATTTTTTTGGCTATGTCCAGATTTCCTGCAATTAGAGGTTGAGCAGTGTGCTCCTTTTGCTATTTCCATCTGTGGAAAATCTTTCTTCAGATTTACTCCACTATTTTGGACTAGCCTACCAACTGATGTTACTACTTTATTAGATTTCATCTTATTTATAAATAATAAATAGAGTATTTGATAATGGAGTTTTACTTCACATATGTCAAAGACCTTTATTAAATCCATTTTCAAATATCTGTTATCTATTGCAATAACAACTTAGATATATCCTGAATGTATTATTTTGTTAACTCCAGACATTTTAGCAACTGTCATAATGACTGACATTTCTTACCCCTATTTATGTTTTTCTTTTTTTTTTCTTAATCTGTATGTTTGTTTATGTTGTAATGAAAGTCAGTAATATATATTTCATTCTTATTGATGGTGCCACATATATTGCTTCTGCCTATTTTACTTTTTCTTACTTTGTATGTTGTGTTGTGTTCTGTTGTCTTGTGGCCTAATTATATACCATAAAGGGTCTTGTACGAGTTCTCTGACCCAGCTGACAAGCTTAAAATGAATAAATAAAGTGTGTGCTAACAAAGAGTAGAATTGCTTTGAAATTAATCAAATAATTTTGCAGATTTGCAAGAAGGCACAGTGGACCGTTTCACTTAATAACCAAATGTGGAAACAAAAATGTTCATCATTATTTGTGGTGTGATTACAAATATTTTGGAGTGGAATTTTTAAAAATGTGCTTTTGTAACCTGCAAGAAAATATTTCATAAAAAAATACAATGAATTTAGGTTATCTCCATGGTACAATTAATACACGTATGCTGGTGTACCATAAAAAGAGACTCGTGCATAGGAAGTATGTTTTAAAAAAAAAAACTTTGACAAACCTTTCTCACTTCCCCTTATAAATCATAGATAAATATTGGGGAGCAGAGTGTGAAAAGGTTGTCAAGTAATACTGCTTTTTTTGTTTTTCATTGTATTATATTTTTCACTTCATTGACTACACAACTTTGGTTGTTATTTTTCCCTTCCTTATCAGAACAGGCCACTTTTCATCATTGCATTTTAACCTGTGTACATATTTCAGCAATTGCATACCCATAGGACTTTGTATAGCAGGCACATTACTATTGAATTCCTACACCCAATTCATTTTGCTTTTGCGGGTGATTAATTCTTGCTTAATGTAAAGTGCTAAGTGCATGAATGGTAACTAAGTGAGCAGTTGTTGGGTTGTACAATCAATCCAGTATGTATGATTTGAAAAACAAGCTACTGTGAAATGCTAAAAAAGTTAACAGGGCCTCCCGGTTATATGCTTTTGTTAGATTGGAACCTTGTTTACTGTAGAACAGCTGCATGTGATAGACCTTTACAGTCTTGGACCTCTGAAAAAAATGATCCATAGACTGTGTTTACTTGTTTATATTTTACTTGGGTAGTATACTGGTGGACAAAGATTGAATGCTCAAGCTTCAACTGCCTGAGGTTCCACCTGTCAACGAGTGATGTTCCACCACAGTAAATCATTGTCAGGGACTGGATCAGAAGTGATTCTTTTTTTGAGGAATTTTCATCCTACTTTGAGTTAGAGCAACCATGGAATTGGTATATATAAGTTTGGGGGGTGTGGAGGGGCGTGCCCTTCTGCAACAAACACTTAAAAAGTGTTTTTCAGCAGTTTATTTAGTGAATGAAGTTTGGATATTCAGAGCCTTGGTGCATTCACATTTGTCCACTCATAGTCAAACCATTTTACTAAACTGACCAGTAGAAGTAATGCATTGGCTTATAGATGTCCCACTACTGTGATTTTGCAGCCAAGAAAAAACAAAGATCATGTGATCATACCCCAAAACAAGCAAACAACCAGAATAACCCAGAATAAAACTAGATGTAATTTGTAACAAGATACTGTATGTTACTCTGCCTTTTAAGTATCATTTTAACTTATTAATAATAATAGCAGTTGAATGGAGTCAATAAGTTCAGGCAGACACAAGCTTGGTAGGATCATTACAGCAATCTTAAACATGCACGTACAGTAGTGGGTGCCATTTAAAATCCAAAAGGAATGCTATCTTGGTTTATTATGTCACCTAATACTTGTTTTGGAGACCTTTTCTTGCTTTTATTTTGTAGAAGTGTTGTTTTTTTTTTGTTACTACAGTGATTACCTAAAACTAGAGTCAAAGACCCATTCTGCTTTATTGCAGCCTGTGATTGAAAAGGATGGCAATCTAGATTGATAGATAGATGTAGTAGCTCTTATAAACATGTTAAAGCATTTGTGTAGCTTATACACTTTTATAAGTACTTTGTGCAGACTTCTAATATTTTATGGGAAGAAATTGCAATGCAGCTGATACAATAGAAGTAGCCCGCTGCTGTGAGTTGCAGAAATCCAAGAAATATTCCATCACTCTTATAATGTATATTGGTAATATTGGGGAATCCAGGGGGAGTAGTGCAAGTGTGTGTGACTACATTACCACTCAGTAAAAATAACATTCATAAATAAATTAACAAATATTATTTATTTATTATTTATTTTACATTTGTTAACCGGGATGGTCCGACTGGATACATGTCCTTTTTCAGCGGAGGCCCGGGGAGAAAAGCTCCAACAGAGTTACATTGATAATTAGGTACAGTAAATGAGCTGAAAGAACTTAACAAAAACATAGGCTATTTACATACAAGTACAAGACTGCCATTACTATTTCTGAGATTACTACAAATGTAACATTAATAACATATTAGCAAGGACGGTAGGCAGTATAATGACATAGAGTTAGACAGGATATATATTTCTTTATCACAGTATACAAAGTACTTATCATCTTAGCTAGTTGTTTATGTTTTAGTTAATGGCACAGAGCTAGTCTGGGTTTGAGCAAGGACATAGCCAGTGAGACTTGAAGTGGAGTTTTAGACTATTTTTGAATTGACTTAGAGAAGTTGCAAGCGTGATGTTATTTGGAAGAGAGTTCCATATTAACTTAATAAACCAATTATTAACTGGATTCTGTAGACACTTAGGTTCATAGCTAAGTACTAGGCTATCGGCCCAAGGGCCTACATAAGCCTAGCCAACAAGGTTCCCTGGCTTACGCCACCCAAGAAAGTTATTTTCCTGTGCCACTGTCAAGCAGAGACACAGAAGTGATCCCCAGGGTATATTTCCTATTTCCCATCAACTCATCAAGATTTTTCTTGAAGAGTGCTAACTAATGAAGAACTTTTCTTGACATAGATGGGTAGCCTGTTCCAGGGTATGGGAAGTCTCTGGGACAGGAATCTATCCCTCCAGCATGTCCTGTTTATTGTGGTGACAAGGTTTAGGTCCCTAGAGCATGTAACTTAGAGGGATTGGGATTTCTTTAGGTGTAGCATGTCCAACAGCTCTGGGTTTGGCATAGCTTTATATGTTAGGCAGAGATCACCTCGGAGTAGGCGATATGCTACGGAGTAAAGCTGGAGTTTTTTGATGAAATAAGTTTGTTTCTGTGTTTTGTTTTTAACCAATCGCTTCAGAGGTCTGTCTGAAGGGTTCTGTGAGTCTGATGGTTTTCATACAAGGTCTTTCGCAGACTTTATTGGCTGATAAAAAGACTCTAATAGACAGTCACAAGTATTGTTCATTCAGAGCAAAAAAGATTATGTTATGTGTGCAGTTCTAGGTTTGTAGAATCCCAGTCCAGCTACAGAATGCTCTGCAGAAGAGCTAATATTTGTATTGTATTCACGCATCCTTAGCATGGCATGAAAGTATTTGTTGGTCAAACATGTTTTTTTTTCCAGATATCTTATTGATTTCAGATAGCTGGCAAAAGTACTGCCACATTTTTTAACAAAAAAAAAGAAAGAAAAATAGCCACGACTGTCTGTAGGCAGGCCAATTTGTTTATAATATTTAGTTTATTTGGCAGTTACACTCAAAAGAATTATAGGTTCATAGGTAAGTACTAGGCCATCTGCCCATGGGCATCTATAAGCCTAGCCACAGAGTGATGGCTTTTGCCTCCCCATTAGATTAGTAACCTGGGCCTCTGTCAACAGGGCTCCTGAAGTGATACCAGGATAGAACACCCTCATACACATTGTGACGTATTTGTTTGTTTACATGGCCACTTCACCTCAAGAGTTGAATACACAGGATTGTGTATCAAGTTCACATTCCTTGCAGTGAGACAGAGTTTTTTCGTATGGTCATTGTGCAAGTTTTATCCCCCTTCCCCAACAGATGCAGCATACATGCACATATTCCTTACAATGAGGCAGAGTTCTTTCTTGTGGTCATTGTGCAAGTTTTATTCCCCTCCCCCAACAGCCATAGTGCATAACAATAACTTGCAACAGTGGAGATCAGAAAGAAAACATGCTAGGGTAGCTAACCATAGTAGGACCTCATGTTTTTAACACCACATTCATGGCTTCCATTCCACTTGGTCAAAGTCATTTAGGAAGATCATTTTGCTGTCGAAGGAGGATGCATACTTTTGGGAAATTCCTTGAGCTCTGCTAAACTGTATGTATGACGTATCTGTGCTGGACCTAGCTGTACCAGAGCTATGTAACATAACTTTCTCAAATGCTATTGCCTGTGTAGCCTGATAGAGGATGATATAGCTTGCATGTTACAATTCAAGGTAGAAAAATAAGTAGTCTGATTAAATGCATCATTATAAAAGTATTTCACTGCTCTCACCCAAACAAAGCAAAGTTGCTTGTAATTAATTCTAAAGAAACGCAGCAGAAATTCATTTGACTTTTATTGTACTTTTTCAGTATGGTAAATTATGCATGGCCTGTCCCCTTGTTTTCCTTTCCTCTCCTCTCTAGAAAATGAATGTGTTCCATCCTGCCTAATATTTTCTTGAAGAGGGATGCAGACAATAATTCCATTACAGGCTGGTTGTATAACACCATAGTTGTATTTGTTGAGTGTTGCTGCTGTGTGACGTTGGCTGTTTAGATGCAATGACTGTATTGCAGCTGTTTCTAATTAGCATTGTGCAGTTGTCCTTTAATAGGCAATGGCATAACCTGCTGACATGTATTATGTGCCATCTGCACATGCTACACATTTCTGACTTGTATTTTTTAACAGGTTCATTTTGTGGGGAAAGGACGCAGTTATTCCCAGATGAATGAACACTGTGTGCGGTGTGCATTATATGCTTATATCCTCTTCTGGGATTCTTTCTTCTTATCACTACTTTTTTTTTCCTAAGAAGATACTGATATTGCATTTTTATTTAATAATAACACTGTTTGGGGGAACTACCAAAATGTTTTGGTATTTGAAATTTTGCATAATCAATCATTTTGATACAGTGCTTTACACAATGAGTCATAATTTTTATGCTGCAGACCTGGGGGATGCCCACAACCTACACATCTATTTATGTTGCATAACGCTGCCTGCATTACCCCAGAAAAACAAACAGAATGCAGTTAATTGTGCCCAATGTGTCTTTTTTTTAATTGAAATGCTAATTAAAATATAGACTTAACAGAACAATTTTTTTGTAATATGTTATGGTCATATGAATGTTGTGTTTTATATATATATATGTGTGTGTGTGTGTATGTGTATATATATATATATATATATATATATATATATATACACATACATATATATATATATATATATATATATATATATATGTGCATTTATTTCTGTCATGACCCTCAGAAAACACATACACAAATCTGATTGCATAGTACAAGAATTTGCTTGAATACAGCGGCACAGCGTTCATACATAGCTGCCTGTCCTAGGTTGTACAAACACTAGATGGAGGTATTTGAGGCTTTAATCTTACATTTGAGATCTAAATAATAAGCAAAGAAATTGGGATAAGTGTTTGAACCAAAATGCAATGATTTGAGTAAGAGAAGGTGCAAGGTAATTGGATAGGGAGTTTGTATTCTCAGTGACCTACATAACTCTGATGGATACTTTACCACATACCTTTGCCTAGAGGGCCTGCAGGACGTTACTCAGACCTGCAGAACATTACTATTCTGTTTATTTTGTAGTGAATTTGTTAACTTATGGCTTACTGAGATGTTGAGATCCTTGCTGAGAACTAGCGTTGTTCTTTCATGCTTCCTGAAGCCGTTTGTTAGCAGCACTTATTAGTGCCATGTTGTCAGGACAGCAGCATTTACCTGTGCCTTGTTAGAGTCCTTGATTTGCACTGGGCATTTGCTTACCACTCTGTAAGGATAGACGCCTACTTTCCCTTTACTGCCTTTGTTTTCCCTTCACATCTTTATTCCAGTGTTGTTTGAATAACGTCTTTCACATCAACTTGGTGCCCTAATTTAGCTTTCCATGCTTGCTTGTAGCCTGTTAAAGACATTTCTCAGAATTTAACATATCCAGTATCACTACTTCCCCACTATTGTAAAACCCCAAGATTGCATGTATGTATCACACTTTGAGCAGTGGTAAACATACCTTGCATATTGTTCTCCCTTTCCTTAGGCCTGCTTCACTGATATTTCTATTTGCTGCTGTTGTCCTGTGAAACTCCTGACTACATACTGTTAACTGTTGCTTTGTCTGCTTCAGCTGTGCTTTGTCTATTTCCTCTTTTTTTTTTTTTTTGCTTGCTTTTCTGCTGTCCTTGTCTTCTTACACTTTTATTGAAGTAATTAAGAACTGTCATTTGTTCAACAGGTTACAAGAACAAGCTTTTAATGTCAGGAAGATTAAAAGGCTCTCAGTCCATGTCCCTCATCAGCTACCTAGGTCTTGTACTGAAAGAATAATATATGATAATGCATTAACCCATGGTCAAAAACACCTGAGACAGTGGTGGTACCTTAAGTGAAAGAAAAAGATTGCATGGCGTTTATCTCAAAGAGGAATGTTTCCTGTGTCCTGGACATATATTCCCTAGTCAGAAAAAAAATGTTTCCTAGTCACTATGAATACCACCTCAATTCTACTCTGAAAATAGGCCAAACCTAGTGGACTAACCTGATCAACAAAAAAGTAAGTTAAAATAAATGGTACGTATTATCGCAACCACTTTTCCGAAGTAACCTTATTTGTAACGTTTTCAACAAACGATGCCTGCTAACCTAAGAAGGGGTGTGTCATCTGTTAACTTCTATTCAGTGTGATTGTTTTTCATGTAGGAGGAGGAATAACGGTGAAATTCCTCTCCCTAGTAGTGTTCTTTCCTGAGCGATCCACATGACTGCTTCTTCTCAGTCATCCATTATGCTACAAGTCATGAAAGTTGGCATGTTCACAAGAAGACAACCGGTCCATTTCAAACCCCTTTACGTGGCCACACACTGAATTGCGATTGTAACATTTTGTACATATTTCAATGAATTAGTCCTCATTGTTCGTAGTGTATCTGGCTGTTAATAGTAAACAACTTCAGATGTACAGAACTATCTCTGCGTGAAGCGGGATAAGGTTTTAACACCCCTCACACACGAGTCCCGCTCGGGAACAAAACAACACATCTCTGAGTAGGGAGATTTAGTAGACAGCAGTTTTAACCTGTAATATTACTTGTTTTTATTCACTTTTCTGCATAGTTCTTCTGTGGAAAGTGTTTTTTTTTTTTTATAATGAGATGCTTAGGAAATATGTAGAAAAAAATGTAAGAAAGAAACAGGTCATTCATTGCAGGACTCAAAAGCAGCAGGCATCTGAATTGCATTCTTCATTGTCACGTCGGGAATCAGTGCTAGTCAGGAAGAGGAATTTTGCCATTATTCCTCTTCCAGACTTATAAACAATGTGATGCAGCAGTATTTCACACTTTTGCCAACTCTTTTCAGGTTAGCATTCATACTTTCGCGAAAACCTTGGAAATTTCTGCCCCTTGGAAATGTGGTTGCGATAATACGCAAGTACCAAATAAATAAATAGCATGTTACCCTTAGGGTTTTCTTTGGTTCCTTTTTTACCAGCGTTCTTTCCATTTGTTGCAGTTATTGGCTTTGTAGCACCCATGAAGCTTGACCACCATTTAAATCTCTGAGCAAGACTCTGTACTAGCTTTCATAAAAGAGCATATGGTATATGCCACTCTTTACCTTGTGTTCCATGATATTGCAGATTGGCTCCAAGTCATAAATGCATGAAGAAAACTGCAAGCTTATCATGAGGCATTAGAGCCCAGTAGTTAAGGTAACAAGTTGCAAAAGAGTGATACTAAACATGTAATTTGATTCCCAGTGACCTTTTCATGTGTACTTTGTAGCTCTTAGCAAATCATGTAACCACTTTGTCTTCACTGTACATTCCCAAAACATGTACCTCACTTGTTAGCAAAACATATTTTTATTTTGGATACAATTATTCATGCAGAATTTTACAAGTCTTGTTTCATCAAAGAAAATGTAGCATTTTCTAAACATGAAGGGCAGCATAGGTTTAGGTGAGAATTTGCTGTCTGTTTTGTGCTTCTGTGCACAGAATACCCATCTCTGCGAGTGAACCAACCTTAGCTGATATTGTGTTAGAGGTATTCCATTGACTGAGAATGAAATGTAGGAATCCTTGCTCATGAGCAGCTAACAGCCAGCTTCTAAACCATGATACTTCTCTGTACAAAAAAACATGTTAATGTTTGCTTTACTGGTGTTTAAAAAAGTGCTGTCTTTATATAGGAGGGGAAAAAAACATATTTAGGTTATCCCTCAGAATAAAGGGAGAATAGCTTCTTTAATTATTTGTAAACTGGTTGTCTAAAAAAGATGGGTTACTTTGACTTGGTACACAGTAGCAAATGAATGGCAGTATGGAATACCAACATTATACCATATACCGTATTATGTTTTCAGTGTGTATGACACAGTACCTGCTAAATCTTTTATTTAAACGCCGGTAGTGCCAAAGCAGAAATAGATTTGAGACAGTTAGTGACATCCCACATATAGTCTCAAACACCTGCATCTGAACATGTTTTATTTAGGGATTGTTAGGCAGGCTACGAGGTAATTTCCTACTCTTTTTTTATAATGATGCCATGTATCTTGGAAATCTACCAGAAAAAAAAAAAAAAAAAAAAGACTGCTTGACATTTCTTCTGGGTAGCACATGTAGCAGAGTAGCTCCCCCTGTTGATATATTGCAGTATTACCATTGGGTTTGAAAGCAGTGCAGCAGAAATCTGCAAGCTTGAGACTTTGCTGTGATGTCAGTGTAGTGAATCTGAGGCTGTGTAGTTTGTATGTTTGAGACAACTGCTGCTTTGTTGTAGCACCTAAAGAATGAGCAGTTCACTGACTGCCATTTGCAGATGTGATAAGTGGAGCTTGAGAGTTCTACATTGGTTCAGGTAGTGACCTTGCCTGAATCATTGATACAAAGCTCCTTTTTTACATCAACAAAATGTGCTGGGGGGATGCCACCTTGCCTTACTCCATTCCTTTTTTCGTAAATGAACTGTGCCTTTTAAATGAGGCGCATTGGCTCATTTTATTGTTCAAGAAGTACTTCAGTCCCATTGTATAATGACAGCATCTTGTCACGTTGCCTTTTGAA
Organism: Protopterus annectens; assembly: GCF_019279795.1. Lineage (NCBI taxonomy): Eukaryota > Metazoa > Chordata > Ceratodontiformes > Protopteridae > Protopterus > Protopterus annectens. Next base: position 331,857,107 of record NC_056726.1, read on the forward strand.
GGGATGAGGCTTGGCTGAGATCCTTGGAATCCTACTCTGGAAGTCAGCACTATTTAGCTGCATTATCCCACTCTGGTTCTAGGTACTTGTTCCCCTTCTGCCAGATGTCCGTTGTGCCATCCTTGCAAGTGGACATGTGTCTGCCCTGAAGTGTGGGTGCCCTGGTTTTAACTTCAGGACTACAATGAATATTGTGAGAGAACTCTGTAGAGAATGAACTGTATAACATGAGTGTGAAGTGACAAGAATAAACAGAGTTTAAAGACTTCTGAATTTTATTTTATTAGATAAAACCCACACACGCTTGCTTCCACTCAGAGGTGATTTGGTGGTTTTTATCTGGTTAAATGTATTCATGTGGCATTGCAGTACCTGATTGTCTGGCTTATGAATTACTGTACCTTTTATGTATACTGAAACGTCATAAAAACATTTTCTTTTTCTGTAGCATGAGGTATACCCTGTTCTGAATTTTAAATCTGTTTGCACTACAAATGCTTGGCAGTGTGGTTTAGGATTCAGAAATACTGTTTAGCAAGGAAACAAAAACCCTGTTTACACACCAGCTGCATCGGTCTGTAACTACATCCTCCCCCAAACAAATGCAGGTCAAAGGCTACAGTTGGAACTGCTTGCAGAGCTTCACTAATGCACATTTGTTGTATACAGAAAAGTCCATAATTGTTTTTTATTGGAATAGCTCATTTAATCTTTCTAGTGCTGAATAAAAGCTGTGCACTTGGATGTCAAACAGTGAATAGATTGCGGCTGTCTTACCTTCTGGCTGTATGCATCATTGAGGGCTTTTTGTTTTTTTTTGTAGAAATGTTGACTGGAAAAGTCAGGTTTAAATCCCTGTATTGACCCTTACTAATACAGTGATCTTGGCGTTTGCCTGTATTTTCTGCCCCACTAGCCTCAGTCTACCCTGTACCATGAGAAGAGCTTTTTGACAAATATTTATTCTTGTTTTTTTTAGAACTTGTTGCTTGTGAAATCTTCAGACATAGACTGCTTATGAAAAGCATTACATAATATTATATTTACTAACATAGCCCAATAGCATTATACTTTACTAGTATAGTGCCATAATCTAGTTTCATTTTGTTATCCTGTCTCTTTATGGTCTTGTTTTAAAGATTATTTTTGTAAATAAAAAAACGTGGTGTACGTGAGTGAGTGCTTGCGTGTGAGTGCCTTCTGTGGAAGGTTGGGCGCCGGGCTGGCAACTCGACACCATAAAATTCCACTGCCAATCATGAGCGGACAGGTGATCCGCTGTGGCAACCCCTAACCGGGAAAAGCCGAAAGAAGAAGAAGGTGTGCATGAGAACAGAAAGCTCAAAGAATGTATTACAGATTGCAGAATATATATTAATATGAGTAATACATGACTGATTCAAGACTAATTTTCCAAAGTATGAAGTATTTGTCATCATTACTTTTGGACATACCTGTCAACCTGTTAGTGCAAGAAATCTGGACAAAGGCCCAAAAATATGGAAAGATTTTTTAAATATTGCTCTTATAAACTTAGAAAGTTGCTAGAATACTTAGATTTGTGTTAAGCTGCATTTTCTGCAGGCTTCATGTGTACATTGTAGCTCTGCTCAGCGAGTTCAGTCTTCAGTGATTTGCAGAAAACCACAAATTTTAAGAGAAACAGACCAAACATATGTGGCAAAAAATCTGGACATTCTGCAGAAATCTGGGCAGTTGAGAGGTATGCTTTTGAAAAAGAGGAGGACACAAGTGAAAATGGTCTTATTGTTTGCAGTGTATGTATGATAAATTGCAGGTAGATTTCAGGCTTAGAAAATGCCTTTAATGATACAATTTTGAGATTCTGTAGTGTTTGTAAACCCATTTTGCTTGCAAAAAACCTATAAAACAAAAAGTATAAAAATTGATCTACTATCATACAGGTAACATCTCTCGCTGTCAAGTTAATGACCAGGGCTTAGCCAAGGAGGTATGGGAGTAGTGCCAACATCTTTGCTTTATTTTTTTCTGTGTTCCAGCAGGAGATAGTGAGACATACGGTGTCTGACAGGGATTATAATTTAAT
>NC_056726.1:331864174-331871674 GCF_019279795.1 Protopterus annectens
AGTGTAAGTAAACCATTTGAGGTAAACTGTATGCTTCTTAGTGTCTAAAGCTTTTCTGTAAATTAGTGGAAATTATTAGATTGTTTAGTTACTTACATGGTATAACACATGTAAATTTAAAATGAATTTGTAACATATAAAGCATTTCATAACTATAAAAACATATGTTAAAGTATTACAACTAAGTGTGGGTTTAGTTTCACTACAACATGCATATTGTGGTCTTTCACATTCTTTGTCTTAACAAACACCCCAGAGTTAGAAACTTTCCTTCTTCTGTGCTGATTTTTGTAATAATGGATGAGTTGTCTTTTCTTTTTTACACTGTACATGCTCATTTCAAAGGACAAAATACAAACACGTTGTTATATCTGAGGATCAGGCTGTTATAATAGCTTTTAATTAAAAATACTATTCTTTGTAACAGGACAGAGAAGAGGCTCTTACTAAGAAACTGCAACTAAAAAATTAGCTTAGAGCTTACATTAATTTTGTAGTGCACTGCAAAGATTCCATCAGAGTATTTTGCGGTGTAGGAGACTATGTATTTGAACAGTAAGATATTCTTTGCCCTATGAGCTGTGTAGGTATAGTGGATGCACAGCATGTACCTGCTTGGATTATGCTTTCTGTGAGCCACTGCATTTTTCTACAAATTGTGTACGATTCTGTGTACATAATCTGTGATCATAATGGCTGCTGTAAACAGCTAGTATCTGATGCCATGAACATATTAATTTAAGATCAAAACAGAACAACATATGAATAAGGGATCCAGGGGATATTTTCAGGTTATTTTCAAGTCTGATATGCTTATCAGTACAGTCAGTGTTAAAGTACTGTAATATTTTATACACTGGATTACTTGGGATTGTAATCTTCATCATCAAATTCATTGTAATAGGTGCATTAAATGTGTGTACCACAAAAAAAAATACATTTCGCTAATTGTTTTAATGTGGATAATTATTTGTGTATGCTTCTGTTAATCTTCAGTGAGGAAAAGAAATATTAATACTTCTTTTTTGTTAGGAATGGTACTTTGATGAGTTGTTTCAGCCGATTTTTGCATTGTTTTTTTTTTTTTGTTTTGTTTGGCAGAGCAACAAAAAATGTCGTCATAATTACAACAGAAATGAAAAGTGAAAAACACTTGCAGCAAAATGCCTCATATTTGGCAGAATGTGTGTGTTGTAAAGTGTACATTCGCTTGTGGGAGTAAAGCGGAGAGCGAGGATACCGTCCATGTCTACTACAAAAACAAGGGCTCACAAATGTGCCATGTTATGTATGGACTTGAGTCCAGTTTTTATTTGTGATAGAGCAGGCATTGTTCTAGCTTGAGATCACCATTGTACTGTTCTTGATTTGGTGCCAGGCATTTTGCGGGGACTGTTTATGCCATGTATAAGGCAGCCACAGTCCACATACAATGACTCAGTATAAAGCTTTAATTCCATTTGTACCCTGTCCCCTGAAATGAAGTGAATCATGATATCTGTTATTATCTTCCCTGTCATTATAGTAACCACCCATGTACTATTACATAAATGAAAAATTAAATTAAACTGGGTTTGTTTTAGGCTTTCTGAACACCTTTGTCTCTATTAAATAAGGATGAAAAAAGGTAAACTTGAGAAATTGGAAGATATTTAAGTTATCAGACATCATTACACTTTACAGAAAGCACCCAATCTGACAGATAAACTATAATAGCACAATCAAAAGTTTAATGCTTTGTGGTTAATTTAAGTCAGTCAGAAAAAAATATTTTTTTCAACCTTTGTTAGGCAGTTCATTCATATGAGTATATTTTTCTGTTTGAAGTAATTGTAAATATTTTAGCAAGAAAAAAAGGAAAACTCAGTACAATTGCATTATCATAGCTTAAGTGTTTGGATATGAAATAAGAATTTGTGAATGATAAATTTCTAATAGCAGTTAAGAAAAACTGAGGATTGGAAATGTTGATGGTTAATGCAAAGTGTTAAAAACTTCTTGTACTTGAGAGCTTTATAACTGATGTCTGACTAACTGTAGTACTTCTAAGATAAATTAATTATTCATTTTTAAAATATATTTTTGTAGTTTTGTACTGCTGCTTGGTATACTGCCTGGCCATCCTTTGCAATTTAATAATAATAATAATAATAATACTTAAAACAATAATAATATAAATAATAAAATACAAATAAAATCAACTTTTCAGAAATACTGTGGTATGCATATTCTTCTATTATTAATGCTGCAGAAAGAAAGGTGAGAATGAAACAGTATTAAAATAAATACAATTCTATTTAAAGATTTTAAATAATTCAGGCATAAATGCGTTTGCTGTGTTGTTACACATATAAAAAAACAGTAGTGATTTATTTTGCTTTTATTGGCAAATGTTTCTAGCGAATGAATAAAGATTAATACTTCACAGCATCTGCATGAGTTTGCAAATGTAACATTTTCTCTTGGAACAAAAGCATCACTTTAGTACCAACACAGCCAACACTGAAAGAAAGAATGTAAATGTACATTTATACAAATTTTGTCGTAGAAAAACTCCTACAAAGGTCGTTCTGTATACATACCAAGTATCTGACGGCTTTTGAACAGCGGCTGTGGCTGTGATGTTTGAATGTATACATTGTTACTATTCTGTGTTGCTTGTTATTTGCCCTCTCATTTTATACCACAAAAGGCATTAAGATGAATTATCTTGTTTTTTGTGTGTGTGTGTGTGTGTGTGTGTGTGTGTGTGTGTGTGTGTGTGTGTTTATGTCTCTCTGTGTCTATACACACACAAACACACACACACGCATGTATAGTTTTGTGTGTGTGTGTGTGTGTGTATAAGTAGTTTGCTCCTTTTAAGCAGTATTTTGTGTCTCTAGGTACTACGTCTGCAAAAATGCAGAACAGATCTTGTGGTCAACTTTGTATCAATTTATATTATTTTCAAAACAGCATTTAATTAAAAATGATGCCACTTTCAGGACATGCAAGATATGCATAGGCTTCACTGTTGGTTTAGTTTTTGTCGTATGGACATGTATGAGTGACTATTAAGGTTTTTGAGTTGTAGATTGATACTGTTTCATTAAAAGTACATGCAAACAGTATATTAATTCATTGGTTGTCAATGGTTACTTCAGAAGTATTGCATTATGTCTAAAAGAATACAAGATAATTTGGGCCCATGCCAGAGTGATCCTGTGATTTTTAGGATAAAATGTTGCCGAAGAGTTCATCAAATCCACTACCATGTAGTCATTACATCGTTTACCTTTGACCATGTGGTGTGCTAAATGTAACATACAAAGTGAAGAAGCTAAATCCTAAAGCAGATTTCCCCTTCTCTTTTCTGAAGCTTTTTGTTGTTGTTTCCTATACTAGTCCTTTCTGGTAGAGTGCAGTTAATGTTGGCGTATAGTGATCAGTTACCTTGTTATTATAATTAATGTTTTTAGAAATAATATTGCTTTCAGCTTGAAGTGTATCCAGATTGATAAAGATATTCACATTTCATCTGAATTAGTGACATTTTGTTTCTTCAGGCATGTAAATATATATGGCTGAGAGACACTGTTGAGACCCAGTCGACATTTGATGTTAATGTAATATTCTGCAAAAGAGACATTAGGTTTTTGCCTGCTTTCTCACTTTTTCAGTGATTGCCTAAACTTTATAAATAATTGCTTCCACTTTGTTGGTATTAAGTAGTAAAAGTAATTACATTTATACAACTTTTCTTCCTTTGTTGGGTCTGTTAATGCCAAACAAACAAGTATTTCCCTGTACAACATTGTGTTTGCAGTTCTTGGCCTTCAGGCTAGGTTATCTTGGGAAAAGCAATTGCATGTTCCTGTTAATTTTTGTTTTCCTGATAAAATGAAGGTGAAATGAATGCTAGCTTTGGGTTGAGTAGAAATAGTAGTATTTTTTCTTCATGCACTTCTGTCTCAATATGGTATGTGGTCATAAAATTTCATTATATAATATTTTATGTTTTATTTTGTTTTCTTATTGTGATATATTTTCTTACGTTTTGGTACGGATGTTGTTTGACTGCTTGCAGCAGAATGGGTTTAACAGTTTTTTTTTTTTTGTAAAGCCCTTTATACAAAAAATATTCTGGGGAATGTCATGGCAGTATATGCCTTTTACTCTGATTCAGATGAAAAAAGGAAAAAAAAAAACATCCTGGTGATTTTATAGGTATCACATAAAATCTACTAGCATTAGAACTGTAACACACAATGAGAAATCATGCGGTACATTGAGCGGTCTCTATTGCCCCACTTGCTGTGCTGTGGTGAGGGTATTATACACTGCTTCTTGGTGGCAAACATATTTCAAAAATCATAACTGTCTTTAGTATTCCAAAGTGTTGACCTTATGTATATGCAACTACATTTTAATTGTAAAGAAGTACACTGCAAGTTTACATTAGTAGCAAGGCTATAGTTACAAATGTGTACATTTAAATGTTTTATAGAAATGAAGAGGTCCAATGAAATTTGTGATATTTCGTTATTTGAACTGATTTTAAGCTGTTCACACTGCTTTTAAAACGTATCTATAAATGATGACTTTGAGCTGGTTAGTATAAGCAGTAGGGTGTCACTGAAATCTATCAGTAGTGCACAGAGAACTGTTCTTTGGATCATTCCATAGGCGGTATTTCCTTAATTGTAGTAATATGCACTTTGTGGTTATTACCTGATTTAATACTCTACAGTTTTTTTTGAATTGCCTTTTTTCCTTTAGATGTTAGAGAACTGTGTCAATGCTAACAACGTAATTTATAAGCATGGTTAAAGAACCTCTGTTCTAATTTCAGAAAATGTGTGGCTGTGCCTACCTTTGTATCACTTGATGCAAGTATTATTTGGACATTTTGAGAGCTGTTTCACTTTCTGTGTTTGGTGGTTGCGTATGAAGTGAGTATAGTATTGTTTGAGGAAAGAACAGAACGAAAGGTTTCCAAGTTGCTTGTAGTCCTGAAACATACTAATAGTCTTCCTTTTGCGGTGTGCCAGTTTTTGTGTGTGTGTGTGTGAGTGTGCATATGTGTCTGCTGCTGATTGTAGAATGCACATTATAAATGAAATGTTATTTAATTTAAAAGGGATCTAATGCTTCCTTTCTCCATTCTATCAGATGTAATAGCATGTGCAATCCCTTGTTTACAGGTGCTTCCTGCAGCTTGTGGACTCTGGTTTATTTTTTTTTCCTTGAGATGACCGTCTATTGCTGCACATGAAGAAATGATAGCCTGATGTAGTTTCAGAAACATTAAGCCATTTACCAACGTAATGGGTGAGGGTGGGTGGGTGGCATTATGCTTGTAGCACCTAACACTGCTGAAGCCCAAGCCTTTGCATTCACACCTACCACTCTGTACTGAGAAGGCTTTGCTACACAGAGTACAAAGTTGATGAATACGAGTTAAGAATTGTATTTAAGTGAATGAGTATGTATAGGATCACCCTGGAACTTTAGTGTGTACACTTGGCTTGTGCTGTTGACCTTTATTTTCCACTGAGTTGAGGTTGCTTTGCAAAATGAGATAGATATATAGTTTCAGGAAAGTCAGACCCTAACAGATGTACTATGGCTTCATCCCTTTGCCTATAGGTCCTGTTTTTTTTTTTTCTAAAAACATTGCCATGACCCTTGTCAGATGACTGCAGGTGTATGTCTCTTATTGCACAATGGTAAAATTAGAGTCAGAAATCTGTAGAATAAACTCCCTGGTTAACACAGACACTGGCATAATTGTAGACCCATTCTGTTAAACATAACATTTACTACCCACAACCTAGTTTGTATGACAAGAAAGAAGGCTTAGAAAGATTACATGAACAAGCTTGGGATGACAGTAGGTAAGATACCATAGGGGTACAAAAATCCATAGGAACTATTTTGAAATGAAAATATTTTTACTTCTCACATTTGAAATATTTTAACCTGTTTTGATATAGCATTTAAAATGCAGTCCCTGTTCATTATTATCGATTAAATCTTTTGTGTGTGCCCACGCATGTGTGTGTGTGTGTACGTGTGTGTGTGTATGTGTGTGTGTGTATACATGTGTGTGTGTGTGTATGTGTGTGCGTGCGCATGTGTGTGTGTGTGTGTGTGTGTGTGTGTGTATACATGTGTGTGTGTGTGTGTGTGTATACATGTGTGTGTGTGTGTGTATGTGTGTGTGCATGCGTGCGCATGCTTATATGTAGATCTCTGCTGATACATATTTTCGTGTTTGTAAGTACGGTGCTTTGTGTATTTTTTTCTTCATGCTCGATTCCTCTTTTTCCATAACAATTAGTATATGTGGAGTTTTCCTGTTTTGTACGTTCGTTTTGAAGTGTTCCCTACAAATGTCTTCATGATTATTTTCCATATTGTTTGGATTATTAATTTTAAGCAGTTTAGTACACTACTTTTTCTAAGTGTAGTGAATCACTCCAGCATACGTAGACAAAGTTCGGTAATTATACTTCACAGGTATATTCCACTGCGATGATTTTCAGTATCATTACACAAAATTCGAAAGCAGATGTTAACGTGTGGTTATCATATCACAAGCTTCCTAATCTTTTTTTTTTTAATTTTCTTTCATTGAAAGCATTGATAGACGTTCCATGCAATCTTCCATTTGAAAAAAAAATATGCAGATACGACAGTATATTCTTGGGATTTTCAGTTGAGTTTTGCATTGTTTCAGTATGAGATGCATAAGAAAAAGACTACTGTCTCTTAAAATAGTGCTGTGGCAGTTTACATAATCCAGTTTCACCTAAATCTATTACTACCTGATTAAGTTAACAAGAGTCACGTGTGGCAGCCTGCACATTCTTATAGTTTCAGTTTCTTTAGAAGAAGGTCACATTTTTGCTTTGTATGCTTTTGTTTCCAATTGATTGTGATTATGGAAAAAAAAACATGCTTTTCAGCTTTCTGGAAATTAATTTCCCACACTTCATATCTCTGTTAAGGTTCAGAAAGTCCTAAAAGCTTATATGTCCTTTAACATCAGACCAAACTACAGCAAATTGTGCAAAAATTTTAAAATATTTCAGCGTGTGTGTGTGTGTGTGTGTGTGTGTGTATGTGTGTGTGTATATGTATGTATATATACAGAGAGAGAGAGAGAGAGAGAGACACACACAATCACACATACTCACAGGTATATATATATATATATAACAAGAATTCTTTACTGCTGCAAAAAAAAATGGATGGTACATATACATTCTCTAACTCCAAGTATACATATATGCTTATATGTATATATATATATATATATATATATATATATATATATATATATATATATATATATACACACACACACACACACACACACACACACACACACACACACACACACACACACACACATACATACATATACATGGGCACTGATTGCATTACACCATGTTAACAGCAAAAATGGCGGTTTATGTTAGAATAATGTTAATTCAATGGTTGGCTTTAGTG